>NW_027468640.1:5534361-5589361 GCF_046254945.1 Alosa pseudoharengus | reverse complement strand
GTAAATGGACTGAAGTTTGCTCTAAATATCTACGTTTACCGATTATGCTAACCGTTCTCTATGGGATTTCTCATATACATCCATATATAGCCATAAGCTAAGGCATTAGTTTCTATTCTGTAACTTGTAATGCTAGCCTACGTGATTGCTCTAAAACAAAACATAGAAGGAAATAACTGAGATGTAGGCTACTCTGTTGGTCTGCTCTTAGTTTTACAGTGAATCCTATGAAAAGGTTTGAAAGGAACTTCAGCTTCAGACTTTCTCTTGGGAAACTGTTAGGCCTATTCAACTTCTCTAATGTAGCTGGCTAGACCATGTCATTGCCACACACACAAGTGGGGGCAGAATTGGAAATGTGTCATAGAGTGACAATGCATTGGTTGATTTGGTTAAAAAGTCACAGGTTAGGTTATGGGTTATTATTGTAATGATGCTATTCATAAATAATGAGCTGTAAAGTAACTCAGACTTTAACAAATTTTTTTTTTTAAAGGATATCGACTAATTATCGTTATCGTCAAAATCACAAAAAATATCGAATATATTTTGTCCATATCGCCCACTCCTAGTGTGTGTGTGTGTGTGTGTGCATGTGTGTGTGTGTGTGTGTGTGTGTATGTGTGTGTTTTCATATTCATTCATGTCATTTAATGCCCCTGTCGTCCTCGTGCATCCTCATCACCTGTCCTATGCCCCACCCACATATTTTCTCCCATCCAATCAGAGTCTCGCTCTGTGTCCAGACTGATGATGCCGTCGGTATGTGTGTGTGGGTGTGTGTCTCGCTGCGTGTGTGTGTGTACCGCCTGCAGACACACACTCACCTCCCCTCTGTCTGAGTTCGGTGCCCACCTCCTCGCCCTTCTCCCTTTGTAGATTATTCAGTCCCTCCAGGATTTCTTGAGATTGTTGCAATCTAAAATGCCTGATTTCGTGACAACTTTTCTAAAAAATTGCGATGGAAGTTGCGGTGTTTTTAGCTGTTTGTTGCGAAGAAATTGCGAGAGGAAGTGAAAATTGCAAAAATAGTTGCGATTTTTTTTAATTATTATTTTTAATTGAGAGTAATTAAGGTTAGTAAGACCAAAATTACACTGATCATCTTGATGCTTATTAAAAAGGATAAGTAAAGGTAAATAGTAAGGGTTACAGAAAATCAAAGTAGGCCTACTTTATTTGTGTAAATACTTTGACTGGGGTAATTCACAAAGCAGTATAACCTTTCGTAGAACTGTCCAAAAAAGACAGCCCCCTAAAGAGATGGCATAATGTCATATGTTTCAATAAATTCATATATGTTGTAATTCATATTAAGTTCATATCTTTTTAATAATTCATATTCTGTGACTTGCATAATTACTAATAGCCAACTAAGTATCTAGTAATTTCATATTGATTTAAACTATTAGACTACACTTTTCTATTATGTTATTGCATTGGTGGTGTGTAAGTCTAATTGACTGCCTGCCACTTTAAGGACGTGAGAGTAGCGTAATAACATATCTAAGTGGATTGGAACGCTTGCATCTCACTGTGTTTGGCTACGACTGGAAATAACTTCTTGCATAGTGCATTACGATATGTGGATATAATTCGGATGTTTTTTATGTCATTAGTTAAAATAAATGTTAAAAAATAAATCGTATGAAATCATTCTTGGATCATAGAAGAGGTAAATGTTTTACAATGTTATTAATTTCTATGATTTTGGTAGCACTGCACTACACAAACTGAGCCCACAAGCTAGCAAACATGACACGAGCTAAAAGGACATCCGCAAACGTTTGCCGATGGGTTGCATATTGTAGCCTACTCAAATGTCAGTAAACCAAGTAGGCCTTAATTAACTTACTTTCACAGCTTAGGCAGGTTAGCAACACTAGGTTGAGATGACAGATGCAAGTAAAGCAGATCATTAACGTTAGCCTTCTATTTATTGTCATCAAAACTGCAGAGGAGTGAACAAGTTATAGGGCAGTCTCTGGTGTCTGCAGAGGTGAGTGTGGCATCTGAGTCAATATTCTGCGCGACGGGCTGTTGTGGTAGGTGAAATTTCACGGGGAAATCATGATGATTGTTCAAATGTGCGACAAAGTTGCAGTGTTTGGACAAAATTGCGAGGTCGCCCAGAATTCACGGGGGTTTTTGCTGAATTTGCGTTAATTGTTGCGATCGCAACATCGCGAATTCCTGGAGGGACTGACCTTCTTCCACACCTCCTTGCACCTCTCTATCCACTGTTTTCTCCATCCCTTCTGTTCATTTGCCCTTTCTCTTTCTCCCTCTCTCTATTGCTCTACCTGTTTACTTTCACTGTTTTTCTCTGTCTTCTCTCTCTTTCTCTTTCTCCTTCCTTATTTCCATCCGGGCATTTCTCCATGAAAGCATTATTTCCCTCTTTCCCTCTCATGTCTCATCCCCTTGTTTCTCTCTCCCTCCCTCTCCTCCCTCTCTATCCCTCGCTCTCTCCTGTCCTGTGCTGGGTGCAGTGTGTGGGGTGAACTGCCACAAGGCGTGCCGTGCGCGTCTGGCTGTGGAGTGCAGGAAGAGGACCAAGAGCATCAGCCACGAGTCCCCACCAGCACTGCAGGCCCGATCATACAGCTTCCCCCCGCCCTCCAACTCACCAGCCAACCTGCAGCACACAGGTGAGCACACACACACAAACACACACACACACACACACACTACAGGGCGATCATACAGCTTCCCCCCGCCCTCCAACTCACCAGCCAACCTGCAGCACACAGGTGAGCACACACACGCACGCACGCACGCACGCACGCACACACACACACACAAACACACACACACACACACAGGCCCAACCATACACCATACAGTTTCCCACTGCCCTCAAACACCCCATCCCCCAACTTGTACAACACAGGCGAGGACACACACAGGCCTGCTCCTACATCACTGGCACCCTGTGGGTGCTTTGTGTGCATGCCAGCCATACACAAGGATTAAAGTTTTCCGTCATACGACGGATTTCCGTCAATTTGATTTTAGAAATGTCATATTTGAGATCGATGCAGATCCGATGAGGAAAAAAAATAGGAGGGGGGGGGGGGACTATCACCTTTTCTTTTCCTTTTTTAAGGCAACTACAAATATTAGGTCCGATGAATTAATGTGTGTGATGGTTAATGTTTAAAGACCTAATAGTGTTCTTGAGAACTTTCTGTGTCTCAATCACTGACCGCTCAAGACCTACGTCAGCCATGAGTTTCGCTTTGTTTATGTTGTAGCTACACACTTGTCTCATTGGCCTGGGGCGTTTGCTTAAAAAAAGAACACGTATGGAGGACTAATAACGGTCTAAAAGTTGGATTATAGTGACACAATCGAGACAGCTGATGAGGTTGGCCAATCCGTTTAACTTTTTTGGATATGATTATGGGTGTGTTCGAAACGGGTAAAGTTGCTGCCTTTTAAGATATCTAACTGGGGAGCAAGGCAGCAAGTGCGGTTCGAAACCGAAAAAACTAATTCTGCTGCCTTTTAAGATATCTTAAAATTCCCAAATAACGGTCATTTTTGGAGGCAGCATCGATGCACACTTCATGCTCCCTCCTACCCATAATCCCTTGGGGCAACGTCTGAAACAGCTGTGAAAGGTAAACAAATATGGCGGATTACATCGGTAATGGCTGCTGAATCTGTTTAAAATGTCATTTGTGTGACCTTATTTTGCTTAGATTTGTAGATTAGAGATGAGAAATAAACAATTTACTATCTGATTATGCCATTGTTGTAACCATTAATAGCGTCTGGTCTGATATATCTACAGGCCGTAAAACTAATTTATACCGTTAGCCTGCTAGCTTACGTAAGCTAATTTAGTTTAACGTCAGGCCTTTGCTAACGTCATACCGTAGTGTTAACCAAAGATTCTAGAGTGCTACGCTCGTTTTTAAAAGATGCATTTAATCCAAAGTCATGTCTAGTGAGACAGCTCTCTATGTAGGGAGGGAGGCAGTAGGCAGCTGTCTCCCGTTTCGAACACACCCATTGTGAGCTCTATGTGCGAATTCGGAAAAGAAGCGTAGGCTGTGTTCTTTCCGTGCATCAATGTAGACAATTTCTTACTATCGCGAACTCTTGTCAGGGGAGGTCATTCATTTTGGGTGTCACCTATGACTTGAACAGATTGCCTGCTATGCCACCCGATGTAGGCTACTATTATTGTTACAGTTTTTAATCAATGCAACTAACATTATGTACAGCGACGCAATATAAACTGTAGCCTATGCAAATTATTGTCCCGTCTGTTATGACATGTACAACAATGTTTTTCGCAATTTGTGACGGAAGGTTTTGACTGAGCCTGTTAACATAAAATAATAATAATATTGTCATCATCGCGAACTGTTTAGTAAGGGAGTCAGTCGTGTTTGTGACGCACAGACAGCCTTGTAGCCTATTTTGCTTAGGCCTCACTTTTAACGACAGTAGGTTGTGAGTGTATGTTGACAAAAAATAACCATGCAATTAAAATAGTCAACTTAAAACTTTGCTATAAAATATTATTAATTTATAGCACAAAACCATAATCAGTAGGCCTACCAGAACCTCGCATATTAGCGTCATTTGTGTGCGTCTATTTGGCAAGGCCACTAGCTGTCATGGATGCGTTGTTGCTAAAGGAAGGCAGGTGTCAAAAGTTAAAAAATAAATGAAGATGGGCGGCTGTTGGAAATGGGGGAGAACTAACAAGCCATGGTGTAAAGAAATTAAAGTGCCAGGGGTTTGCTTTTGCGCGGTTTGCTGCAAAAAAATTGTTTATGGATGCAATAGGAAAACGTTTTAGTACGCCACCAATCAGAAGACCGCCATAAGATTAACGTTTGTGCACTTCAGGACATCTTCCCCACCTGGTGCAACTAGCCACCACAACAGCTATGTTTATCTACTGACCGTTTTTACGTTTAGAAAGTAGGCTACGCATGTTCTTTCATAGCGCAACACGACCTGTCCCTCACCATATCGCAACCTCTTGTCAACCTTATACAATCTGTTGCTGAAGACAAAAGTGCCCTCTCCAGATTGTCGTTATCAAATGTGCAGACCGCCTGCATGAGCACACACAGTATTGCTGCTCATTGGAAAACTGAGTTGTCTGTAAAACTCAAAATTACCATGTTTTCATTAAATGCGGATGAGGCAACAAATGGAAATATGAACAATATCTAGAATGTTCTGATTAGTTACTTTGATGAGGAAATTGGAAAGTCTTGCAAACTTGATTTTATAGATTTTACTTGTGTTGAATTGCATATTGAAGGAGAATTGACCTAAAGTCCGTTGAAACATGATACCGAGTGTGAACGTATGTCCCATAGCCCATCTCGGCTTGTCCCCTGCACTCCAAAATCTGGCGCTAGTTAGCCGATGCTACCAACAGCTTTTTCAATGGTGGTGCTTCGGCATCGGGCTAGCCATGCAAATAAATCACTGTTTTACACCATTTACGAGGCTCAATGTATCTCCACACTTCATTGGTAGACTTCCGAGGGCCCTGACATTTAAAACGAGACATTGAGAACTTTGAAAAAGCACTGGTAGTTTACTTACAAGACGATTTATACAGACAGTATCTTCACGAAGTTTAGCGTTTGCAGCCATCTTGAATTTATCACGATAAGTCGAGCGACGAGTAAGAATGAACAGGTATGATAAGGGATCAGATTCCAACAATAATTCTGTGGAAATGCATGGATTCCAGTTATCCTACTGGAAGAAACTGGAATCCATGCATTTCCACTGAATTATTTTTGGAATCTGATCCCTTATCATACCTGTAGCATCGGCTAACTAGACGAGACGACTGCCGTGTTTGCGTTACGAACTAACCCCATACATTTCTATGGGAGATACTAACCCCATACATTTCTATATTTCTATGGGAGATACTAACCCCATACATTTCTATGGGAGATACTAACCCCATCCATTTCTATGGGAGACTCTTTGAGTGCTGTGTCTCGTCATTAGAATGTCTCTGCTCTCACTTTCTGTATCTCCTTCTTTCCATACCTTCAACCTCTCTCTCTTTCTTTCTCCCTTTCTTTCTCTTATACTCCCCCTTTCTCTCTCTCTCCATCTCTGTAATGTTTGGCTTTTCTTTATATCCTGCCACTTCACGCCCCTTTGGGAGGCTGATTTGCAATGGAAATTTGATTGGCTTGAGACAGACTCTGCATCGCCAAAATGAGTCACCCAGTAGCTCCTCTGTGTATGTGTGTATATATGTGTGTGTGTGTGTTCCCCTCTTTACATCTGTGAAACACCCAAACACACCTCTCTCACACCCCACCCACTGAGCCTTTCTCTCTCTCACTCCCTCCCTCTCACTCACTCCCTCTCTCACTCTCTCTCTCTCTCTCTCTCTCTCTCTGTCTCTTTGTCTGAATTTATTTATTGGCATGGCCGTCCTTGTACAGTTGTACTGAAAATCAAATAACAATTAAAAGAAAAACAACAATAGCCAGCAATCAATAATCAGCCGTCAACAACAGGGCCGGAGAAGAGCACTCAGACATGAACACACAAGTCTTACTCATTTTCTAATTCTAATCCTAAATTGTTATGACAAAAAACTGAATGTCACTTAATAACAGAAGCATTATGTCATAAAGTTTATGACTTGTTTATGACATGTTCATGTCATGTCACTCTTATGACGATACTGTCAAGTAAAGTGTAACCCAATTTTGTCATAGCTGACAAATTTCCAGTGTTGTGACCGAAAATGAAAGGTTGGGAACGACGCTGAAGGAGGAAAGCGTCTTGTAATGTGACATGTTCAACCCGCGATTCGTTCCACGACCAAAAGTGTAGCACGTCAGAATTTTTTTATGAATCTCATACGACTCCCATGTTGACACTGACAGTATGACGACACGCCACGAGTAGGCTAACATAGGCTACATGTTCTTGTAATGTGGCCACGAGTAGGCTAACATAGGCTACATGATCTTGTAATGTGGCAACGAGTAGGCTAACATAGGCTACATGTTCTTGTAATGTGGCCACGAGTAGGCTAACATAGGCTACATGATCTTATAATGTGGCAACGAGTAGACTAACATAGGCTACATGATCTTGTAATTTGGCCACGAGTAGGCTAACATACAGTGGGCGTTGCTTTCAAATGGCCACTTCAGTCGCGCATTACGCGGCGTGAAGCTGCATGAAACTTTAGTACCACTTTCAGCCACTGTGCGTCGCTCTGCCCCTTGTACATCGCTCTGTCAGTAGCCTGCTTACCGCCCCTTCTGAAAAAGCAGGAGGCTACCGTTAACCCTTTACCCAGGGTTTAAAAAATATAAATTTGATTTTTACATCAAAATTTCAAAAGGCCATGGCTTGCAAGTGGTCAGAGATAAAGTCCTACTGTAAATGTGAAAATCATTGAGTATGACCAGAAGTTTATGAAGGGGGTAAATTTACTCATCTAATTTGCATATTATGACGTCACTGGATGGCAACCACCGTGAATTATGCACATTTCAGTAAATACTAGATGTTGAACATATTTTAGCAGTTTTACTTTCTTTTTTTGTGATTTCACCGACATAATAAATGAACAGGAAAACAGTCACATGTAAACCAACAATAGTAAACTATTACTATAATCACAAACCCTATGCTACTATACAATAAAGTAGCCTGGTCAAATCAGTTCCATATCGCGGGTGACTTTGAAGTTCTTCAGAGCCCTATTTTTACAACCCCTGCTGTCTATACCACGTCCATTACGGACACTATCATCACTACTGTCACTGGCACCTCCAGCTATGTTGGGCAGAGGGTCGAAATAAGCATGGTATGCTTAGTGGACACTGTCGAAAAAGACGCACCTCCATTCACAGACGCTCCGTGACTATCAGTCAATAGACGATCGATCATATTCTCCAAAAGGCAGATATTCTCCTTCAGAATCAGAATAGGTGAATAACAGACCCAAGACTTCATCACGCATCGCTTCTGCGTTATGGAGGAAATGCACGTCTTCTTCGTGTGTTTCTCGCGTGTTTTCGCGAGCTTCCTGAAAACTTTGAAAAAAAAGGTTGAGCTTGAATCGAAGCTCTGGGTGTCTGCCAACTAGTGGTCAAGAGTACAAATGAGATTTTACACTGTACTCGCATCTATCGTCTGTTTTATTCAGTAATGACGCTTGTCGCAATATTGCGACATGGGCGGTTAGAGGGTTAAACATAATTGTTGCCGAGAGGAATCCCAGCCTACGAATTTAATAACAAAATAAATCATGCATAATTAAACATTACTTCGATTTAGGCTACTTGGGTATGGCTTAAGGCTTGACTAACTAAGGCTTGGTAACGAAATAGCTGTTCAGAATTAGGTATAGAGGCTTAGACAACTATGACCCACGTTTTGGTTTCGTAAATTAATTTGCCCTACTTCTTGACTGCAATGTAGTCAATTGACTGCTTGACATGAATGTGGAAGACAGAACGACGAGAACTTGTCAAAGTAAAAGTCCAAAGTCGCAAAGCAGCATTGCCATTTTTGTTCCAAACCTCTTACCTGATCATGTCACATCTGAGTCAATGGGCTATACTCCAATGCCAAAAAGAGAGAACATGGTCAAGCAAATAATTTTTGTTTCATAAAAATTTATTTGTTTTATGATGTAACCTTTGCAGATGATTTCTAATCTTTTGCTACTGGGAATGTCCAACTGTTCCAGGTTACACAAATACGGGTCAGCTGAATGTAGGCTAGTTTACCTCCCAGTGTTAAACTCAGTGATTATGAATACTTCACAACTTGTATAGTAAAGTGACATTTGATGTAGACTTCATAAGATATTAATGAAATATTTACAAAGGCTGGAGAGATTAAATTAATGGTATCCAGGTTACACAAATACGATGTTGAACTTTTATTTTGACAAGTTGTCGTAATTCTGTCTTCCACATTCATGAAAGGTTTGGTATGAATGTTGAGTCATGTCTCATGAAACAGTCATGAATGCTTTATGTGCAGTTTATGACAGCTGTTATGAATGTGTTATGAACTCACCCGTCAAGTAAAGTGTTACCTACACTTCTAACCACCATACATCCATATTTTAAAGAAGCCCTATGCAACAATTTTAGCAAAAATTACCTTAATTATGCAGGTTGAGAGTCGTTCTGATGGTTCTACAACACTTTCTGGGTTGTTTGGTGGGTGTTTCGTCTCCCTCTATCGCTTCTCCACGGAAAAACCGAATATGCAACTTTCTGAACCCGGACCGGGTAAATCCGGATGTAACTCAGCGGAAGTATCCAATCACGCCTCAAAAATGTAGTCAGATTGTAGTTTCTAAGAAGACTGCAAAACGGACGCCGACTTGGCTTTGTTGCTGTTGATATTGTAAGTAGCCTACCCTTGGGTGAACTTCGTTTTTTGTAATGTAGTTTGATAGTCTCTTGACTCGCAATGTGTTTGCTCGACCGTTTTATTGTGAGCCCTGTATGTGTTTAGCTTGGTTTCTTGATGGCTAGCTTGCTAGCTAGTGGGGGTTTAGCGTAGCAGTCACTTGCTACCGAAGCTGCAGGGGGAGCTATGTCGTGAAAAATGCGAGCCCAAATCTGGCGAAAACCCAGAAACAGCGAAGGAATAACCAGACCTGCATAGGGCTTCTTTAAAATGCCCAAGGCAGAAAATACATAAATTAAAAGTCAATTTGCAGCCACGTGCACGTAAGTCAAAGTCACACACCTGCAGATAATAATAAGGTGCACACTTTTTGACGAGTCAATTGAGAATATGTAGCCTTTGATTTTCATGGAGGGGGGGGGATTCCTTGTTAGTTTACGCAAACCAGGCCAAGGAGGCTGATTCTGATTTTGATACACTTAGGTAAACAACGATGTGAATATTGTTGTCAAAATCTTAACCCAGATTCGAACTCTTGGACAGGGTAGGCTACTGATAACTGCTGCGCAACGGCGGCTGTCATCAGCCGGCCTTAACGCAATGCGCCACAGAATTATGTGCAGGTGTGCCCGTTCACGTGCTACTAAACATCATTAACCACCTTAGTCCAGACTACTGACGTTTGGAAACTATCATCATGGTCCAAACTTACAAAGTACTATGTAAATACGACAGTTTTGGGAAACGCTAACTAACTTACATGTTGGTTAGTTGAACGATGCATCGTGTTAGTAAAAAGCTAACCTCCGTAGTTGTACGGGAAACGCACCTCAGATCAGCTTGTAGGCCATTAGCAATCTGTTTATTTTATTTTATGAAGCCTATACAGTAGATCACTTGCCACATTCTCACTTTCAATAGACAGATGCAATTGCCATTGGTCAAGTATTGAGTATAAAGCAATTAAGATAGTAGCCTATACAAAAAGTACTTCATACTATCATAAAAATTTGTTATATCGTAAATATCGTAGGCACAGGAGAAAACTTGTACATCCATTGGCCCGTGGGGAGATCACATGCCAGTTGCCTCTCCCTTCAGTGCTATGACTCTGTTGATGACTTTGTCCAGATGGTCTATGTATTTATTGCAACGTTCGGCTGTAAGTTTGTTTTGCCAAAAAAAACTATTGCAGATATCAGTGCGTCTTTGTTCATGGGTTTGGCCTCACAGCAGAGGCTTAGACAACTATGACCCATGTTTTGGTTAAACATAATTGTTGCCGAGAGGAATCCCAGCCTACGAATTTAATAACAAAATAAATCATGCATAATTAAACATTACCTCGATTTAGGCTACTTGGGTATGGCTTAAGGCTTGACTAACTAAGGCTTGGTAACGAAATAGCTGTTCAGAATTAGGTATAGAGGCTTAGACAACTATGACCCACGTTTTGGTTTCGTAAATTAATTTTCCCTACTTATTGACTGCAATGTAGTCAATTGACTGCTTGACAGGTTATTTTAATTTTTCTGTACAATAAACAAATACATCTGCTTTATGCCGCAGAATTATGCACCTGGCCAGCCTATAGAACGGGCCCATTTTGGAGGGAATAGAGAATGTACGCAAGAATCTGTAGGCTATTTGTGGCAGGTTATTAGCAAACAATGTTTAATGCATTAACTCAAGACGTCAAACGTTTTCTAAACAATACAAACAGAAAGGATGCAGCAGGCAGCAAATGTAGAAGAGTAATTTCCAGTGGAAGAACAAAATGCTGAATGAAGCCCAAAGATATGAAGGCATATCTGGCAAGTTGTTATTTTATGAAGACATAAATGGTTGGGCTATAGGCCTAGTTTGCGGGCTTGTTCAAAAAAAAGGCCTGTGGTTTGCGCAGCCTACAGTAAGTAGGTCTTAGTGA
Organism: Alosa pseudoharengus; assembly: GCF_046254945.1. Classification (NCBI taxonomy): domain Eukaryota; kingdom Metazoa; phylum Chordata; class Actinopteri; order Clupeiformes; family Clupeidae; genus Alosa; species Alosa pseudoharengus. Next base: position 5,578,032 of record NW_027468640.1, on the reverse strand, counting down.
GTTAGGAGTCCTCTCGACTTCTTTTAAGCTGTCTCAGAGGTGGAAAGTTGCGTTCGTTGGGGGCAGGGCCGGATTAACAATTCATAGACCAGTGGTCCCCAATTATTTTCCCCCAAGGGCCAAATTACGTAAAGCAAGTGAGGCTGAGGGCCAACAAATCCATGACACCCCCCCCCCCCCCCCATAAAAAAATATGTGGACATAGCGCTTTCAAAAAATAACAGTATTTATTATTACTATTGATAGCAAAATATTGTACAGATTTGAATACTGTAACTTCCTCCCAGAGGCAAACTGTGGCAGAGGCAAACTGTGCAGAAGCAAATTGTGGAGAATTAACATTTAAACCAGAGACAGAGAGCAAGAGAGATAGGGAGTGCAAAAAAGGTTCGGTCAAAAGACGAGTCAATTGCCAGTGACATGGCCTCTGCTTTAATCAGATCAGTGTTTAGTTTGGATGAACAATCCTCAGATAAAACTTCCATTCTTCTTGTTGCGGTGTTGGCCGACAATAGCACCTGCTTTAGTAGCTCCACAATATTCTGCTTGTTTTTCTCGTCGTGACATAAAACTGCTTCAACCATATCAATTGCACACTTTTTTACCAACACGGCATCAGTGAAGGGTTTCTTTGCTCTCCCAATATTCCAAGAAACACGTAAAGAGGCTGCGTTGCCCTTTGTTGTGCTGTGGTAGATCTTTCCATGGTAAAAATGGAGCGTCTGAATGAAGATTGCATGTTGGCTATTTTCTGTCTGCGGTTATCTGAGTTTTCAGGGTAGTTTGAATTCAAACTAGAGGCATGCATACTAGTGAAGTGCCTCTTGATATTGTCAACCTTGCAGACGGCTACAGTCTGCATGCATATCAGGCATGTTGGCTTAGCATTTGGATGCTCAGGTAAAATAAAGCAAAACTGATCCATGTTCTTGTGTGGCCACGAGTAGGCTAACACACGCTACATGTTCTGGTAATGTGGCCAATCTCCTGACCAAGATGCAGCAAGAATTTATGTTTCTATGATCGCCTAGTCTGACATGGTCAATCGTAAAAGACCATTGTGGAAGACAAAAAAATGGTGTAACCTGCATAGGCCATAACTCTCTATCTTTTTCTCTATCTCTCCCTCTCTCTCTTTCTGTTTATCTGTCTGTCTGTCTGTGTGTGACATTGTTTGTGTCATCTGTGGACACTGATAAAGGTCATGTGGTTGTGGTGTTGGCATGTTTGTTGTTGGCTTGGCCTACAGTCCCGCCCACAGATGTCGGATGTAAAAAGTCAATGCAATTTCTCCATTGACAATTGCGGTGTAAGCCATAAAAACTTAACTGCACGTGGTAGACTTAAAACGAGCTACGGTTGTACTAAGCGATTGTATATGCTCCTATAGACACCAAGAGTTCGTGGGGCACTAACCTTGTTTTGAGATAAATGCCTTTTATTCGCGATCTCTTGGATAAGTACTTCATTACCCACAATCCTGAACAATCCCACACCCACAGTGATGCCTCTGATTGGTGGAAAGGCCGTTATGGTCATAGTTTTAAACTTTCTCAGCGGAAAAATATTGACAAAGATGGAGGAGTTTTTTACTGCCTATGGCGAAAATCTTAATGTGATTAAAAACTTTCTTGACGAATATTGGTACTTGTATCAACAAGGATTGGGGTTTATACATCACACGAACTTACTCAGGGCCAATACACTATCAAATAGACCACTGTAAATGTTAGTTTAAACACTCAAACTTTTCAGGTAGGCTAGCACTAGCCGACAGGCTAACCTTCGGCATTTCCGATATTGTATGTCATTACATAATGCAGCTAACATTAGCCTACATGCTGCAACACAGGTATGAATATTATGTTTTAGTGAGTGTCCAAAGGGGTGAAAGCCACTTTAAATCGGGTCACATTGTTGACTGTTGTGTGTCCGAGAGTCAGTTTGTGGGTTTTGTAAGGGTCAGCAGCATGAGGGACAAGACCTACAAAGTTGTGGTGAGTTAGCTAAGCAGGGAGGTTGTAATGTTAATGCTGCTAGCAGTGCTAGTTAACATTAGCTAGGCTACTGTAGCCTTCATACTGTATGATTCATATTAATCATTAACCTAGGAATACTTCGTGCATTTAATGAACATTTTGTGTAATAATTCACGGCAAATTAATAAACTGAATATGGTGGTCCAAGAGCAGACCATGCATCAGCCCGACTGAGCAGTGATGACAGCATAGGATGAGTCAGGTAACGTTATGAAGCACTGCCGTTAACGTTAACCGCTTTCACACACACGATATAAAATACACGATGATAAATATAAAATTCAATATCAAAACACTATTATTTACACGATTACTCCTGAAATAACTGATATTAAATGCACAATCACTATATAAATATCACTGTTTGGAGGAAAGGGTTCGCTGCTGTCGCCGGTTGGAAATGAAATATTTCGCGCTGGTTCGTGCTGCTATATATTTTTCAGTGAGGCCCGGTGGTTTATGGGATGAGTAGTTCCTTCGCTCGGAAATGAAAATATGTACACAGTCTTGTACCTTTGACTTTTTTTGGATTTTCTCTTCGTTTTTTCACTCGAAATGATATGTTGTATGCTTATGAGTTATGCCGTAGCTGGTTAGCCTAAGACATGCTGTAAAACTCTTTAGATACGGATTTTTCCAAACGTCAATGGGACAAATGAATGGGAAGCTTACATCCGGCACCTAACCACGTTTTGGCTGTGGGCGGGACTGTGCAGCTCTATAAACAGGTGAAATAGAGATCCAGTTCCCAGAAGCCCAGTTCTATGGAGATTGTGTGTGTAACCTCATTACCTTTGGGTAGTTAGTGTGGAATCTGTGAGATGTACAATATTTCTGGGGCTTCTGATTGGGCGATTGCTTGGTTGTTTTATATCAGGGCCTTTCTGATTGGGCGATTGCTTGGTTGTTTTAAATCAGGGCCCTTCTGATTGGGCGATTGCATGGTTGTTTTAAATCAGGGCCCTTCTGATTGGGCGATTGCTTGGTTGTTTTAAATCAGGGCCCTTCTGATTGGGCGATTGCTTGGTTGTTTTAAATCAGGGCCCTTCTGATTGGGCGATTGCATGGTTGTTTTATATCAGGGCCCTTCTGATTGGGCGATTGCTTGGTTGTTTTATATCAGGGCCCTTCTGATTGGGCGATTGCATGGTTGTTTTATATCAGGGCCCTTCTGATTGGGCGATTGCTTGGTTGTTTTATATCAGGGCCCTTCTGATTGGGCGATTGCATGGTTGTTTTATATCAGGGCCCTTCTGATTGGGCGATTGCATGGTTGTTTTATATCAGGGCCATACCCAGATAGGGACACAAAGCAGGTTCTAATGAAATTAATCTTTTCCAGGATTGTGAAATAAAGTTGATTTCACAGTCTATGTAAACTCTCTCTCCTGTGCAACACTCTCACCATATATGACACATACCTTAACTCTCTCCTCTCTCACCATATATGACACATACCTTAACTCTCTCCTCTCTTTCTCTCTTCTTCCCTCTCTTATTTCCTCTCTATCCTCTCTTATCTATCTCTTTTTCCCTCTCTCTCTTCTCTCTCTCTCTTCCCTCTCTCCTCCGTCCAGTTATCGTTGAAGAGGATATCGAGGCAGTGGAGGAGGGCGTGTTTGATGTCCACCTATAACCAAGTGAGCACACACACACACACACACACACACACACTCAGACACACACTTACTCACACACACACACACACGCACACACACACACATACATGTACACACACTCACCTAAATGAAGGTGCAGAGAACTCATCAGACTCATTATGTGCAATAGGAAGCTCATAGTCAATCAAATGGAACCAGTGCTAAATGTAACTATGACTGATGATTGCATTGCATAACGGTATGAACCTTTCTTTCTTTCTTTGTCCTGTACAGAAATATGCCTGTGGCTTCCTAAGACATAACCTAAGACAGAAACAAAAACTTTTACATAATTCAACCTGCCAGAAACTGATGCTAGTTTGGAAACACTTTGGTGCTTCTAGGCAGAGAAGTGTCAATTGCCATGCTAGCTGACACCCTCTGGCCTACTGACAAGCAAGTGCAGCAGCCAGTTAGCAAGCTATCCCCACCCAGCAAAAGCATTTAGCATACTAGGCTAGCAGTGTGCCACTTTTCTGATGATGCAGCATGGAGGCGAACCTGCCAGCCAGTGACTCTTCCTTGTGATAGGAGTTGAAGACAGCCGCCACTATTTAGCCTGATAGCTGGAGGGAGGGAATTTACTGAGTGCCCATAAACACATGTGTATCGCCATCTGGTGGACAACGACTGAAACTACACATGGACTTTCTCTTTCTCCAGTGAAGCTGGTAGATTTCCCCCTCTGGAATGTGAAAATGAACGAATTGGTATTTGTATTCGTATGTGTTATATCAGTACCTTTGTATTTAAGTGTGTTTAAATTTGTGGACAGATTCTGTTTTGCTGTGAATGCCATTTGCTGTTTTTCTTTTTATCATTTTAAACCCTAACTATTCAGACTATAATGCTATCAGTCTGCTGGTGGGAAAGCCTCTGGTTTTTAGTCACAGGAAGTTGTGTAACTTTGTGTGCTATTTTCAGTACAGTTTTTTGAATATTCTCCAAGACTTAAATGGTAATGTGTGTCTTTGTGCCAAGAATGTATTGGGAATGAACCTGACTCAGATCTATTTCAGATTTCTGTGTGTGTGTGTGTGTGTGTGTGTGTGTGTGTGTGTGTACGGTATAAGAATGTATTGGGGATGAATCTGACTCTTTGTTCTAGTTCAGATCTTGTGGACGAGTTAGTCGACATTTTGTGGACTCTAAATATGATGGCTTTGAAGGGAAAGTGTGTGTGTGTGCGCGGTGTATACGTTTGTGGTTGTGTGTGTGTGTGTGTGTGTGTGCGTGCAGTGTATGCGTTTGTGGTAGTGTGTGTGTGTGTGTGTTTGTGTGTGTGTGTTTTTGCAGCACCAGTCGTCTGTACATACATCCCCACCAATGCAGTAGCAACTAAAAAAATATATACATACTCTGCAAACTCAACATATTTGAAATATTTGCCAGCTTAGCTATGTTATTATTCATAACATGGGTTATTTGTTTGTGCTGTGCTATTTGGTTTAGTATGATGGAATTTTAAATCTGAAATGAAAAATGTCAGGTTACAGGTTACCTGTGTTTTATTCCAAATATTGAATATTGTTCTGAGAATTTGAACTATTCTATCCTGTTTTTGTAGTACAAGTACCTGTTGCAATGCATGTATGTACTGGTTAAATTCTCTTTACTGTATCTGGTGTGCACTGATGTTTATTTTGCCAAATACATTTTGTACATTTGATCGTTTATTTGTTAAAGGGAATGGTTGTGACTAGACGATTTGTCACCATTTTTCTTTTCTCTCAGAATGTTATGTACAGTACTGTTCACATATCCCACATATATACTGTTTCCATAAGTAAACACAACAAATAAACACATTCAGAGCATTGATGCATGGATCCATACTGTCAGAATGTATCCCGGTGTTGCAGATTATGAAAAGGTCAACAGTAGCATCAACGCAAAAGTCAAAGGTCGCGTCTGTCCAGTAGAGAATCTGGGAAAGGTCAAAGGTCGCGTCTGTCCGGTAGAGAATCTGGGAAAGGTCAAAGGTCGCGTCTGTCCGGTAGAGAATCTGTGACAGGTGAAAGGTCGTGTCTGTCCGGTAGAGAATCTGGAATTTAAAAAAAAAATGTATTACAAACGTAAACCTTTGGCATCATGACCAGAAGGTTACCTAATTATCACATTTGTAGTACTGCTATCGAACTGAAATTTCATTAATTAGCCTACATCACACCATTATTTCTTTTAACAAAACTCTGAAATAAAAAAATGATTTTGATAGGTGGCCGTACGACCGTGTTGCTTGAGTGAGCGGATATGTAGGCTAGTGTGTATGTGTCACTTGCTGGTTTTGCGTATATACTGTATGAATACGCAATTGGGTGTTAGTGTTGCGCACGATTTCATACGCATTGCTTGTGAGATCGGGTTGGAATGCAGGATGTGTCCATGGAGAGTCCAGGATTCAGAGGTCGTCGAGAGGGGAATGACCTTGCGATGAGTCAGCTGACCTTGAGATGATTCAGATGACCTTTTCTGACTCACATGTTTGGTCCCATCTGTTTAGTGTGAGGAGACTGTCATTCCTCAGAGATTTATTGGGAAGTACAACAGTCAGTAGTCAGTAAGTATGGAAAGGCCCAAATGGAATCAGAAATGTTTTGAGTTCCAATGCCCATAAGGACATGTAGTTCATAAGTACATCTGGCATATCTTTCTGCTATGGTAATTCAGTACGGAGACATTTTAGCATTTCTGTAAGATACTTGAGACAGTCTTACAGGCAGGCCACTCCAGACACATAAATGAAGCATTGTGTTCCCAGAGCGAATGCTGCAACAATTAGCAATTAACGCGTAGGCCCATGTGCTTTTAACCAGTTCTTGCCATGATAAATTAAATGCTTTTTATACTTTTTCAACCTCAGAGTGCCTCTGCAAATTCTTTTTTCTTTGGCTTCAACAATTAGCTTCAATTATAATCAATGGAACTGCTGTAGCTACACTTGGTGTGATAACAGCACGTACATTCGAAAAAAATGAGACGCTCCGCAAATAGAACGCTTCAGTCTGTGTTATGGTACTCACTACCGCCGTGTCGTCATACAGAGAAATGTCTCTGCACCACGCCCCTTTTTCGGGGAAGGCATACTAGCATCATATCATTGATTTCAATGGGAAAGCGTACTAGCATCATATCATTGATTTCAATGGGAAAGTGAGCTAGCATCATATCATTGATTTCAATGGGAAAGTGAGCTAGCATCATATCATTGATTCCAATGGGAAAGATGGCTAGCAGTGACACGTTACATCTAGTTATTAATTCACAGGACATTCAATCTTTTGAATATGTACACTGTCCTCCAGAATTATTGGCACCTCTGCTAAAGGAATATAAAATCATCTTTTGGAAATTGATCTTAATGCCTCAAGTAAAAAAATGAAGAAATATCCAACTCTTAAGGACACCAATTTTCTTTGTGAATGAATAATGTATCATAAATAAATACATGTTCTTCCTTAAAATACAGGGGTCGTAAGTATTGGCACCCCTATGTTAAATTCCCATAGAGGCAGGCAGATTTTTGTTTTTATAGGCCAGTTATCTCATGGATCCAGGATACTATGCATCCTGATAACGTTTCCTTGGCCTTTGGAATTAAAATACCCCACATCATCACATACCCTTCACCATACCTAGAGATTGGCATTGTGTTATTTCAGTTAGCCTATTAGCTGGTTTTATTTGCATTGAGCTCAATGAGCATCAAACCAGCTAATAGGCCAACTGAAATAAAACCATGCCAATCTCTAGGTATGATGAAAGGTACCGTATGTGATGATGTGGGGCTATTTTAATTCCAAAGGCCAAGGGAACTTTATCAGGTACCCGCTAAATAGCTTGCCTATTAGAGCTCAGAGTGAATAAAGTATTTAAAACACTCATGTACACTCCTAACAGACTTTCATCCCTAATTAGTTATGAATTTGAGTGTATTGTAAGCCAGACCCATTCCTCTAACACACAATCAGACTAGGGCTCTGAGGCTGTGTGCATGAAGCACTTAAAAGAGAGCTGGAATTGTTCCGTAATAATGAGTCTGTAATGGTAACTCATTCCTGCCTCACCTACACACACACACACCTGCAGTAATGGTCAGTGACACTCATTCCTGCCTCACCTACACACACACCTGCAGTAATGGTCAGTGAGAGTCTTGCGGTGGAGGAATGCCAGGATGAAGATGATGAAGATGAACTGCCCCCGGCTGAGCTCGTTCGGACACTCTCCACAGGCACTGAGCTGAGAGTGATTGGCAGGTTAACTCACTAGCCCACCAGGTGTGTGTGTGAGTGGGTGTGTGCGTGTGGTTGTGTGTGTGTGAGTGGTTGTGTGCGTTTTCAGAAATTCTTCAGAGCTTCAAAAGCTAAAGTGGACAGCAAGCTAGCTCGCATGTCATCACTCACAAAAAAAGTGTGTGTGTCTGTCCCAGGCGTGTGTGTGTGTGTCTGTCCCAGGTGTGTGTGTGTGTGTGTGTGAGAGCGTCCCTCCTGCCTCAGTGTCGTTTGATGAAGTCATCATCAGGACCCTTCCTCAGAACCCCACAGCAGCCTAAGCTCATCTGTGGAAGTGTCTAAACATGCGCTGCCAGGATTATTCTCAAGCACCTCACGGCAGTCTCGCCTAGCTCGTTTCCATAACGACGGCGGATTTTTTTTTTTTACCCCTGCTAAGTCCGCCTTCTCCGCCAGCAGTCACGGAGTCTTTGTTCATTTCATTTCACGTTTCCCTGCAACAATTACCGGCTTCGCCGACGCGATCTCCAGAATCCCCATAGCCAAACGCCCGGCCCCGTGTCTCATGCGCCGCTGGGAGACTAATACCGTTTAATACCTCGGCGCAGCTCATTGTGATTCTGACAGTCTGGTCTGGCCAATGTCCATACAGTAGGACGCTTTATGAAAAGAGAGATTTGTCCACTTCAATAAGCCCCCCCCCCCCAGCTCTCTGTCTCTGGCACTCTGTTCAATCTAGACACAAACTCACACTCACACACATACTTACACACACTCACACTCACACACATAATATCTCACACACATACTTACACACACACTCACTCACACACATAATATCTCACACACATACTTACACACACACACACTCACACACATAATATCTCACACACATACTTACACACACACTCACTCACACACATACTCACACACATACTTACACACACACACACTCACACACATAATATCTCACACACATACTTACACACACACTCACTCACACACATACTCACACACATACTTACACACACACTCACTCACACACATACTCACACACATACTTACACACATACTCACTCACACACATAATATCTCACACACATACTTACACACACACTCACTCACACACATACTCACACACATACTTACACACACACTCACTCACACACATAATATCTCACACACATATTTACACACACTCACACTCACACACATAATATCTCACACACATACTTACACACACACTCACTCACACACATATATCTCACACACATACTTACACACACACTCACTCACACACATACTCACACACACAATATCTCACACACATACTTACACACACACACTCACTCACACACATACTCACACAGACACTCACACAGACACTCACACTCATTTACACATACACTCACACACACAATATCTCACACACATACTTACACACACACTCACTCACACACATACTCACACTCACACACACACACACTCATTTACACACACACTCACACACACAATATCTCACACACATACTTACACACACACTCACACACACAATATATCACACACATACTTACACACACACTCACTCACTCACACACATACTCACACAGACACTCACATACATACTCACACAAAAACACAAATCTAAAAACATAGATCTAAAAAAATGCTACAAAACATAAATTAGAAGACACCATTTATCTCTCTCTCTCTGCCTTGTAAAGCTAGACAGGACTGGGTGAACCTGGACTCCAGTGTGAGGCCTATTTCTCTCTCTCTCTCTCTCTCTCTCTCTCTCTCTCTCTCTGCCTTGTAAAGATAGACAGGACTGGGTGAACCTGGACTCCAGTGTGAGGCCTAAGCTAGATAGGCAAGGAGGACGTGCACTCTGAGAAACAAGTAATCACAAAAGGTTGGTTTTTGAACCACTGTATTTCGTTTTTTACATATTTTTTTCAAAAGTTTTTTGAGGCAACACAGTGTGCAAAAAGTACAAGAAAATGCAAAAGTGCTGTACAAACGTTTCAGTCAGTGAAGACTATCCTCAGTGCAAAAAAGAGCAGCAGCATAGTGAGGCAACCTTTTAAACAGTCTAGAGCAGGTGCTTCCAATTAGTGGCCAACAGGCATGGGCAGACTGGCCATCTGGCATACCGGGCATTTTCCCGGTGGGCCGACGCACCTTTTGGGCCGATAGAATAGGCTATATATATAATTAGTATTTTGGCCAACGATCGGCCCAAAGGAAGGACAATCAGCGGCCCATTGGTTACATTTCTATTGACACTGGACTGATCCAATAACAGCTCACGTCAGGCCCCACCCCTCCCATTTTGGCTCAGAGCCAGGATTCTGTGAGCGCATCAAAAGTTAATCGAAGTTGCCTACACAAAATTACGGCGGGTGCCGGTAGTCACAATTGTGCAAAATTAACACCAATGTAGAAGATTCAAAAATACAATATTGCAAGTAGGCTAGCATGTCAGTAACATGTTGAAGTTCGTTGAGTTTGAACGAGGATGTAAGCAAGCATACAGAGCAGAGGGACAGTGAGCAGATGGTGGAGAGTGCGAGCCTATTGAGGCTACTTGATAAGAACTCACTCACTGGTGGAGCAGGTATGTGTGACATGCCATGCTGACGATGATGATTATGATGACTTAATGCGATAATGCGATAATGTAATGATATGGTAATAATAACATAGTAAGGCCGTGCTGTGATTACAATAACAAATAGCGCGACTTAAATTTTCTAAATTAATGATTTGCAAACCCGGACAGCAAAAGAGTGTCAAATCGATGTTAATTGTTGGTCAGATTGATCAGTTTCCGTCAGACACCCAAAATTCAACATCAATGGCATGAGTGGTGGTTAGTCTCTCAAAGTAGAGAAGGTTTCTATCTTGGAAGGGTTATCATGCCATGGGCTAAAAGACTGTAGACTGACGGAAATGTAAGCTACAAAACGTAAAGTCATGCACAAGCCAACTAAGCTATAACCTATACGATAGGCTACTGGAACAGATAATTAGTTCATGTAGCTATACTGTTCCAAAATGTACCAGCAATGTAGGTAGGTAGTATAGCCTACAGGAATAAAATATTTCCAGCCCTGTTTATTTCATGTTGTTTCAGTTGTCCTACAGCAGTGGTCCCCAATTATTTTCCCCCAAGGGCCAAATTACGTAAAGCAAGTGAGGCTGAGGGCCAACAAATCCATGACATTTGGATGCTCAGGTAAAATAAAGCAAAACTGATCCGTCCAGTCGGGTTTGAAACTGACGATTTTCGCTATCAACTTTACGTTTTTTTGTACTTGCCATGGTCTGCTGTCACGACTGTTACAAGTCCACATAAGATTTCACTCACTCCTGATTACTAGCTGAGATGTCACCTGCTGAAGTGGAGAGATTGCTAATCATCCATGGCCATAGATGGCGCTGTTTACTTTTGTCCAGATATGACGTGGCGGGCCAAAAATGTGCCGTAACTGGGCCGGATCTGGCCCGCGGGCCGTCATTTGAGGACCACTGTCCTACAGTGATAACTGGTATAAATTAAATTAATGTCTACGACAATCTGGGTAATTTAACTATTTACACATAGGCTTCAGTATTTTTTGGTGCTGCTGTCAATTGAGCATTGTATAGTTTAAATGTAGCCTATTGAATAATTTGAAATGATACTTTGAATTCAAGCAGAAACTCATGTTTAACAATTGCTTGTATAGCCTACTTGAATATGGAGATCATGTGCTCCATGCCTACCTCTGATCAGTCAGAGTGAGGCCTACGTGACTTTCAGTGCTCCATGACAGTTGAAAATATACATATTCGAAGGTAACGCAAAGATTCTGTATTTAATTAGGTGTGCCCGACCGATTTGAGGGCCGCTTGGGCCAAATATGCCAGGGCCGATTTTTGGTCCCAGTCCGCCCCTGCTAGTAGGTCACAGCTCATTTAGATCACATAATTGAACAATTACATCACAGTTTCATTCAATGAGTCTACCTTATAGGGCATAGTGATCAGACATATAAAAAAACAGTACAATAGACACACACATGTCAAATACAATTTACAGAAAACAGGACATTTCCAATTTTTCGTTTAGACCATTAGGATGAAGAGTCTTTAGATAGAAAATGTATCTGCATTCACATTGCAATAAACATTTGTCTAAATTTCCACCACGTCTTTGTCCACCACGTCAAGTCAAATGATCAATGCCACAGAATTCTAGGTCCTTGATTGAGTGGCTTGATTGAACATTGCCGTTTTTATTCCAAACCTCTTACCTGATCACGTCACATCTGAGTCGATAGGCTACTCCAGTGCCAAAAAGACGGAACATGGTCTAGCAAATATTTTTTGTTTCATAAAAATATATTTGTTTTATGATGTAACCTTTGCAGATGATTTCTCATCTCAGTGATTATGAATACTTCAACTTGTATAGTAAAGTGACATTCGATGTAGACTTCATAAGATATTCATGAAATATTTACAAAGGCTGGAAAGATTAAATGAATGGTATCCTATGAAATATTGGAGATAAAATTAAAAACAATGCAGCTTTGCGATTGTTGGACTTTTATTTTGTCAAGTTGTTGTCGTTCTGTCCTCTACATTCATGACAGGTTTGGTATGAATGTTGAGTCATGTCTCATGAAACAGTCATGAATGCTTTATGTGCAGATTTATGACAGCTGCTATAAATGTGTTATGAACTCACCCGTCAAGTAAAGTGTTACCAAAAGGTAATTTATAATCTTGTGCTTTGATGAATGCTTCATTAAGAACATCACGGGGATACCCTCTTTCCAATAGTTTGTTAACTCATTGAGTGCCAAAAACGTAATATTACGTTTTTCCTTCCCATGCGTTGAGTGCCAAACACGTAATATTACGTTTTTAGCTTTTTTTTTAAATTACGAAACTAGACACTCTAACACACCTTATATGTGATTTTGGGAACTCTGTGATGAATGGAAATGAAATATATGACGATTGTGAAACTCATGAAAACGCTGGACATTTTATCTGGACATTTTATCATAACTCGGTTGCCGTTTTGGGTCGAATCAGTGACGCATGCACGTCAGGTCAAAACCAGGCCATTTTCGTGGGTCTATCACTAGGTGGCAGTCTCGCCAGGTCTCGCTGATCACTTCCCGGAAAGTTTACACAAGTAGCCTAAGTAACAGGCAACACTTCATATTTCATGAAAGATGTGAGAAAGTGAATCTCACTTCTCACTGTTACTGGTTCCCCCATTGACTATGAACTGCGTTACCCGCGATAGCGGGAGTTTTTGGACATTTGCACACGCACGCACATACACCCGCACGCTCCCTTATAAACATTGACTGCTTAAATAATGATGTTATTTTGTGAAGGTGTATGGACGGCTTATGAACACAGGGGGTGATGTGGTTAAAGGGAAGGCCGGCGCGGGGCTATGCGCCATTAACACATTCGCGCTCATTGTGTTTGTTTGTAACACGGTTAGTTCGCGATTTCATTCACAACACTCAAAACTCATTTGTCACTGCTTACAACTTTATACTTTACCACCTCCGTGACATGTAGTGCGGTACCCACTATTTCATGTCCCATTTACTCCCTGTTTCTGTCTAAAATCCTGGTCAACTCATACATACGGTTACTCACACATTTCCTGGTTCGCGGTCCAGTTTGACTGTGCCTATGCGGATGCGCGCGCCGCTGTAGGGGCAGTATTTCTCCCCGTCCCAGGGCAGAGGGGGCAAAGCATTGTACACAGGGGTGTTTGGTTGGTAGTCATGTTTTGTATGTATATATGTGTTGTAAATAGGTGGTGTAAATGTGGTATAACATGGTTGATATACTAAGAATAGTTTGTTTTCACGTAATGTTTATTTTGTATTTAGTTAGTAGATTATTTATGGCCTTAGCCTAAAAATAATACCCTGATGTTGGTATGGTCCAATTAGTCCTGAAGGGGCCAATTTAGCCTAATACTTTGGCCTATTTAAGAGGGCCTCATTATGCATTAGAGGGAGAGGGTGAGTACTAGCTTGCTGTGAGGCTAGGTGCAATTGTATTTTGTTTGCTGTGCTACTGTTTGGAGCTAAAAGCATTGTGCTATTTTGATTTATTTCTTATTATTTTTCTTTCTTAAAATTATGAGTTAAGTATAAATAAAATTTGATTTGTTTTGGATGCAACCTTGAGATCGGGTTTCCGTGTTTTCCTCCTCCACTATCTAAAGCCAGTGAGCCTACACTTCCCCAATACTTGGGGTGACGCTCCGGTCCCTCACAAAAGACGTTATATCTCCATTTCTAGAAAAAAACAGCGATTTTGATGAAAACTAGCCACTGTTTAACTTGGGATTTCTCAGGAACAGAGGCGTGTAGAAATACACGGTTTGCACCCACCGAGAGCTTAAAGTCTCACCTTTTAATCGAGCTATTCTACGTGTTCATAGCCATAACACAGAATATGCTGTGTCTGTACAAAAATCATCAACAATGGTCTAGATTGCTGGCACTCTAGGACAAAGCTGTGGAGGTGATATCCCTACAGCACCTCTCCCACTGGCTAGTGGAGGTGATATCCCTACAGCACCTCTCCCACTGGCTAGAGGAGGTGATATCCCTACAGCACCTCTCCCACTGGCTAGTGGAGGTGATATCCCTACAGCACCTCTCCCCCTGGCTAGTGGAGATGATTTCCCTAGTGTACAGCACCTCTCCCACTGGCTAGTATAAGTAAGTATAAGTATAAGTATATATACTCTTTTGATGCCGTGAGGGAAATTTGGTCTCTGCACTTATCCCAATCCGTGAATTAGTGAAACACACTCAGCACACAGTGAACACACAGTGAGGTGAAGCACACACTAATCCCAGCGCAGTGAGCTGCCTGCATCAACAGCGGCGCTCGGGGAGCAGTGAGGGGTAAGGTGCCTTGCTCAAGGGCACTTCAGCCGTGCCTACTGGTCGGGGTTCGAACCAGCAACCCTCCGGTTACAAGTCCGAAGTGCTAACCAGTAGGCCACGGCTGCCCCCAACACACTGTTTATACACACTGAGGCAAAGTCTGTACACATACACACACCTAAATCCATACCTTAATGTGCTGCAGATAATTGATAGATAATGGGTAAGATAAGACAATGGGTAAATAGATATGACACACACTGACACACACATACATCAAAGACACACACACGTTCATGAGTCAACATACACTTTACCCGCGGTCATAAATACGCACACACACACATATATACATACACATACACACACACACACACACACAAACAACCTCAGAATTCTTGTAAAATAATGTGAATCACTTTGCTCTCTCTTTCTGTGTGTTCTTGACAAATCGTTCCCTTGTCTCCTCTGTGCAAGAGGGTGTCGTGGCAAGCAGCACTTCCTGAGAATTTAGATAAATAAGCCCAGTGGGAGAGACACTCTCCTCTCTGCACCTAATCTCTCTCTCTCTATCTCTTCCTCACTCTCTCTCTCTGTCTCTCTTTTGCTCTCTCTATCTCTCTCTCTTGCTCTCTCCCTCTATCTCTCTCTCTGTGTCTCTCTCGCTCTCTCTCTCTCCTCTCTGCACCGAATCTCTCTCTCTCTTCCTTGCTCTCTCTCTCTCTCTCCTCTTTTCAACGAATCTCTTTCTCTGTCTCTTCCTCGCTCTCTCTCTCTCTCGCTGTCTCTCTCCTCTCTTCACTGAATCTCTTTCTCTCTCTCCCTCGCTCTCTCTCCCTCGCTCTCTCTGTCTCTCTCTCTCTGTCTCTCTCTCCCTCGCTCTCTCTCTCCATCTCTCTCTCCTCTCTGCACTGCATCTCTCTGTCTCTCTCTCTCTCTCTCTGTCTCTCTCTCTCTCTCTCTCTGTCTCTCTCCCTCGTTCTCTCTCTCTGTCTCTCTCCTCTCTGCACTGCATCTCTCTCTCTCTGTCTCTCTCTTTCTCTCTGTCTGTCTCTCTCTCTCCCCTCCCTCCCCCTCCGCAGCACATCTTTGATCCTCCCCTACAAAGAGGTGCCGATGCGCTTCTCTGTTTGTTTGCTTGTTTGGCTCCCAGCGTTTTGCTGTTTGCACCTACAGCCTTTTTGTGTGTTTGTATGACAGGAAATAGAAAATCTCTGGTACCAAGAGGCCAATTAAGTACTTCCTGTCTTATTTATAGTCTCCTTTACAGCCTCTAAAGCATGCGTCGCCCTCTGTGGCTGTGCATCCCACAGAGAAGATTTGCTGGGAGTGTGTGAAGAAATCGGTTATTTGTTTTCTTTCCTGTTCCTGACATCTCCCGACTGACGAATCCTAAATGTGGCTTTTAGTTCATTGGCTCGTAATTTGTACTCCAAGAATGAGCTTTAGAGATAAATCTGACTGTTAACCCAAAATATGTGGTAAACCAAAGAGTCCTATGGCTTCATTCAAATCGGAAAACAAATTCACAGTGCACTTCCATTAGGGGGTTTACCACAAAACACTTCTATTAGTGTGTTTACCACAAAATAACATAACCAGTTTTTTCACTAAGGCCCTGTTTACATGACAACACTCGCGGGTGAAATCTACAAAATATTTTATCAGATGTGCCTTTCGCTTAGATGACAACAGCATTTTGGGGCTCAAAAAAGTGAAACCACCATCCAGAGTGGAAATGTTAAAAACGCTCCCGTCTAACGTCACAGGCATGCGCCAGTACAGGAAAACAACAACAAGGAAGGTTCTACGCAGGAACGCGGAGTTGGTGGTGTTGTGTGGCGGTGCTTCACACTGCCACCTAGCTGCCTGGTGTGCATCAAATGTCACACACTTTGGGTCACCGTATGCACGCAGATTTCCCCCCAAAAAACACTCGTCTAAACGTGGAATAAAAAGTGAGAACGCAAAGCCACTTTTGCGTTTTCTCTTTAGATCATTTCCGTCTAAACATCATTCTCTTTGAATACCCCTGACCCTGTCCACTCCCTGATGCCCTGTCCACTCCCTGATGCCCTGTCCACTCCCTGATGCCCTGTCCCTTTCTAATCACCCTTTTCCCAGTGAAAACATCATCATTCCGCGTCATTTACGCCACGTAATGTGTGAGTCAGAGGTCAGAAACTGGGGGTAGATTTTGCTAACAGAGTTGCCCAGTTAGGGGCTCGTCATCACTTTTGTCGTCACGTTGTAGTTTGTTTGTAGTCCATGTGGCCTTTCATGTCCAACAGTTTTAATGTGAACTTGGGAATTTGAAGTTTTTGTCACTTGAAAGCTGCATATCTTTCTTTCACAAGCGTCTTACACTATATTTTAAGCAAATACAGTTGTTTATTTAGGATTAGTGAGTGTATGTTTTAACCTTTGTTGTGGCATCCGTGTTTGTCACACATTCCGACGGCAAAGCCCATGAACACTTGCTGTGGGAAAAACAAAGTAGCCACGGGGGCGGTGCTTGTCATTCCGAAGTGCCATGAATGCACCATAAGGATAGGTTGGGTCACATGGTAGGGAGAGCACTGACTGACAGGTGGGGCTTCAGTGATGTCACTACCTGTGGCTGATTGGTAAAGGCACACCTGCACTGGCATCTGGGGGGATTGGTTTTGGTTAGGCCTGCTGGAGAGGCCTGTGGACATGTGTCCTTGTTTGCCACAGGAGCTAAAGGCAAACTAGAAATCCTCCTCACTTTGCTAACATTTTGGATTATCACCACCTAAAAGAAAACAAAGAGCAATGAACCTGATGCTTGTGCCGGCCGTAGCACATGTTTGGTCATAGAGCCACCAGGCCGTCGGAGCCACAGGTAAGTGACCTCTCACTGGACTCTGCCAAGCTGACACACACACACCCATCCACACGCTAGGTCAAACTTCCATGCATTTCCATCACGTAGGGCTAGTGGATAGGATTATCTGTTGTGGGGTTTTGGTCATATTCTTTTATGTTGCGAATTGCAGGAGGCTTTTAGTGCTTATAGTAATATATCCTAGACAATGAAGAGCTGCCTTCCCCGCCTCGTAACAGTACAAAGAGCAGAGGAATGAAGTGTCAGTTATCAGAGACTACAGCGCAACATACCACATACAACGTGAACCTCAGTTATCAGGGACTACAACCAAAGTCCTTTTAGGCAAGTCCCTCCACTCAACGGCCATATAGCAACGCTTTTTGGGCACTCATCGGGCATCCTATTCAGCAGAAATGCGCGTGCGCAAGGCTTCGTGACACCAATCTTGCTCCAGCAGCGAGTTCACAACACATGATTGGCAAGATGTCTTCACAACACACCATATCATTGGCTTAATGTACTCACATCACACCACATGATTGGCTCAATGTATTCACATGTCGACGTTTTGCCGAGGAAGGGGTGGGACATGTGTAGACAACGGCCATATTGGCGTTACAAACTAGCCCCATGCATTTCTATGGAGGATTTTGAGTGCTGTGTCTCCTCATTAGAAAGTCTCTGCTACAGCGCAACATGCCACATACAATGTGAACCTCAGTTATCAGAGACTACAGCGTAACATGCCACATACAATGTGAACCTCAGTTATCAGGGACTACAGCGCAACATGCCACATACAACGTGAACCTCCGTTATCAGGGACAGCGCCTCAGTTGAAATGTATAGTATTTGCCTAATGTCCAAAGACTTGTCCAAAGAAAAAAAGAAAGAAAAAACACCCTAAACTAAATATTGAAGCAACACAATAGAAGAACTAATATTTATGCCCCTTGGTGTCAATATGCAACGTCATTTACCGCGAAGACGGTAGGCTACCCAGTTAGTCCAAAACTCCCCATGAGTTGGACTGGGAGACCATCTTGTTCTTCCATGATTGTCTTGAGATCGGAATTGATCAGAAAAGATTGTGTAGAAATTGCAGTGTTCATTTATAGGCCTAAACAAACTCTTCTTCTTTTAAGTCTTAGGATTATTATTATACCAGTTTGTTTTGCTTATAGTTTGTCGAATACAAGGCTGATAACGGTAGTCAAGAGAGAGAGAGAGACAGAGTGAGAGTGAAAACGCGCAGTCTCATTTTGGAGAAAGTTGATGACCAGTTCCTGTAATTACTGGGTTTTTAGCAGCTGCTGTACGTATCGATATGAGGCCGCTTCATTAGAGAAGTTGGTATCTGTTAATTAAATAGCTTTGAACTTTGAGAAGTTCGATTCTATCAGGCTGTGAGGCCAATGCGGCACAGGATTAGCAGTCTGGGACTGCACATTTCAGAGCTACCAGCTCCCTCAAACCACAGTTTAACAGCTTACATCTCTGGCAGTTACCTTGGCTACTTGTTCAGTTCTCTCTCATGCAAGCATCATGTCAACGAGAGAAAAACAATCAGGCTTGTTATAGGGATTGAAAGCACTGTATAATTCTAATACAGTCCACATTTGGTTGAATTCAGAGAATGTTTCCTCTTGCTGCCTGCTGTGTGTGAGCAGCATTCAAAACAAACCTGCTGTTTGTACACTAGTCTCCGTAAATAACAAACAAGCATGGCGACCTTGACCAAGCAATACATTATTAACCCATAGTGCGCAAAAGTATAACATGGTACTCCAAATCACTAGCTTATCAAGGTCTGGTTTGGATGTCTTAGAGTGAGTGCAGACTGGGATAGTATACAAGCTCCCATTATGAATACAATACATAGAATACGGTGACGTCTATGTAGGACATGCTGTTCATGTCGAGAGAAAAAGCTGTCTTGGCTGCACAAGCAGCAGCTGAAATTGCCAGTAATTGTGTATGACTAAGTGGCCACTCATCACGTCTAATGGAGTTCTTTACCTAGAATGCCCCACATGGAGAATGGGCCATAACAAGGATGGACACACACTCTGGGAATCAGCTGGCCACACGGTCCCTCTCTTTCAACGTCTTTTGAGATTCATTATTCACATGTATTCCACACATGGCTCTGTCGTCGCCATAGCCCACTGTTCTCAGCAGCAGCAGCAGAGCACACAGGATTTCCTCGCAGACAGGTGCAGACTGCAGTGTCTTGTGGGTAACTTTTGCTTTGGTGTTTGTTAAATGGCCTGAAACAAAGTGCCATTGTTGAGAGTGCTGCACACATAAAATGGAAACTAATTCATCAAAGCTGGCTTTTGTTCTGTCCTTTTGTAAAGGGTTCCAAACTTCACTAAACAAGAAACACGTCCCAGACACAAGAGGAGAGCATTTCTATATTCGCTATTCATTATTCACAATGTAGCTTGTGTGAAATTATTTCTGTCATAACATAATCAATAAAAAGAAAACTGTTTTATTAGGCATACATGTGTTTGTTTTATACACCTAGGCTATGTTATGATCCAGACACTGTGTAATCACATAATCCATTCCAGAAAGTCTCTCTCCAGCTCTAGTCAGAAATATTTCTTAATAGCAGGGTATTCAAGCTGAGTATCCTAGTTATTTGTTGAAGTATGGCCACTTTGGAAAACTAACAGCATAGGGAAATGATGATAGCACGACAATCATACCCTATTGCACTAATAGACGGTGACGTTGACGATTAACATTCAATTTGTTCAAATTCTTTTTTTTTATCGCCCCCTGGGGACTCGTTACTGATGAAAGCAAAACCATTTGCTTTCATTCTAATAACAGCCGCCGAACGGTGTCCATTTGAAGTGGGCGTAAACAAACCCTTCTTCTTTTAAGTCGTATAGGGTTATACGCATTTGGTTTGCTTACAGTTTGTCAAAGACAAAGCTGATAACGGTAACGTTGTGTTTAAATGCCTGAAGACATACAGAGGGAGCAGGCAGTACCGGTCCGTATTATGCTTCCTGTGTTGTCCTGTAGATGGTGCTCTGGTGCTGTAGAAAAAAAAACAAATGTCACTTTGCCTCCGTGTCTTGTCTTCTCAGAGAGAGAGAGAGAGAGAGAGAGAGAGAGAGAGCGGGCGGGCGGGCGATAGAATGGCGCGATAAAAACAAAATGTACATATTTGTACAAATCCAAGTATATGTCAGAAATACATAATAAAACATATTTAAAATATGTTTGTCTGCTTGGAATTCAACCCATCTAATTAGTGCATTGGCTAGACTAGGCTGTATTGGCTCACCGGCGTCAATATTTTGATTAATTGTCTGCCTTTTGGTCTCTCCCTGATAGACTCCCCTTTTTACAAATCCCACCTTGTTAAAGACAATGGCTTATTAGGGATTATCTCCACACAACAGTCGCATTTTGCTTCTCCTCTGCTGGAATAGGGTTCGACTTTCGTCTCAAGTCGCTTGCGCTTTTAAATGGAAATGAAACGATCACGCTGCGTGTGTGATAGCATGAGAAGGCAGTGGCGATAAGGCGGAGGTAAATTCAATAGCTTTTTCACTGACTCACTTTCTTTTGGCTAATGAACATCAGGGAGTTAGAATGAATCAGACCCGGTCTCGGCAGCTGCTGCCTCCCTTTTCACCGTGCGTGTGTGCTGCGCTTCTGAGAGCAACACCCGGCCGTAATGTGAAAGGAGAAGCTGAGCCTATAATAATTGCCCCCTCTCAGTCCACATGGAGGGCTTGTAGGCAGCCCCCCCTCCGTCTCAGGCGGCTTCTTGCAGCTGCGTGGTGATACTGGTGTCAGGCAGCAACAGCAGCAGCTGTGAATGTTTAGGTGGAGGGCCTCCAATCTCAGGCAAAGCGTCTGAATCAGATTCATGTAAATGGCATTTTGGTGTGGGCTGGGTGGCCTTGCATGGGGCCAGGTGTTGGGCTGATGCCGCCCGGGGGTGGGGGGTGGGGGTTTGGCACGGCCCCAGGAATAGACCGAGATGGCTTTTGGTATTTTCCCGTAAATGACACCCTCTCTTTCCTTCTGCTTCTCAATCTTGAGATTTCTCCCCCTGCCACGCACAGCACGCAGCCTCTCTTTCTGTCTGTCACAGTTTTACTGCTTTCTCTTCTCGCTCCATCACACACACACACACTCACACTCACATACACTCACATACACACTCACACACACACACATACACACACACACACACTAATACACACACACACTAATACACACACACACACACAGAAACACACACACACATACACACACACACACTCACACACACACATACACACACTCATACACACTCACACATACACACACACACACACACACACATACATACACTCATACACACACACACACACACACTCATACACACACACAGACTCTCACACTCATACTCACTGTATAAAGTGTAACCTTGCACTGACACATACACTCATGCACACAGTCATACAGAGGCAGCTGCGCTATGAAACACAACCTAGCGGCATCGCTGCGCTATGAAACACAACCTAGCGGCATCGCTGCGCTATGAAACACTACCTAGCGGCATCGCTGCGCTATGAAACACAACCTAGCGGCATTGCTGCGCTATGAAACACAACCTAGCGGCATCGCTATGAAACACTACCTAGCGGCATCGCTGCGCTATGAAACACAACCTAGCGGCATCGCTGCGCTATGAAACACAACCTAGCGGCATCGCTATGAAACACTACCTAGCGGCATCGCTGCGCTATGAAACACAACCTAGCGGCATCGCTATGAAACACTACCTAGCGGCATCGCTGCGCTATGAAACACAACCTAGCGGCATCGCTGCGCTATGAAACACAACCTAGCGGCATCGCTATGAAACACTACCTAGCGGCATCGCTGCGCTATGAAACACAACCTAGCGGCATCGCTATGAAACACTACCTAGCGGCATCGCTGCGCTATGAAACACAACCTAGCGGCATCGCTATGAAACACTACCTAGCGGCATCGCTGCGCTATGAAACACAACCTAGCGGCATCGCTGCGCTATGAAACACAACCTAGCGGCATCGCTATGAAACACTACCTAGCGGCATCGCTGCGCTATGAAACACAACCTAGCGGCATCGCTATGAAACACAACCTAGCGGCATCGCTATGAAACACTACCTAGCGGCATCGCTGCGCTATGAAACACAACCTAGCGGCATCGCTGCGCTATGAAACACAACCTAGCGGCATCGCTATGAAACACTACCTAGCGGCATCGCTGCGCTATGAAACACAACCTAGCGGCATCGCTATGAAACACTACCTAGCGGCATCGCTGCGCTATGAAACACAACCTAGCGGCATCGCTGCGCTATGAAACACAACCTAGCGGCATCGCTATGAAACACTACCTAGCGGCATCGCTGCGCTATGAAACACAACCTAGCGGCATCGCTATGAAACACTACCTAGCGGCATCGCTGCGCTATGAAACACAACCTAGCGGCATCGCTATGAAACACTACCTAGCGGCATCGCTGCGCTATGAAACACAACCTAGCGGCATCGCTGCGCTATGAAACACAACCTAGCGGCATCGCTATGAAACACAACCTAGCGGCATCGCTGCGCTATGAAACACAACCTAGCGGCATCGCTGCGCTATGAAACACAACCTAGCGGCATCGCTATGAAACACAACCTAGCGGCATCACTGCGCCATGAAACACAACCTAGCGGCATCGCTGCGCTATGAAACACAACCTAGCGGCATCGCTACGCTATGAAACACAACCTAGCGGCATCGCTATGAAACACAACCTAGCGGCATCGCTGCGCTATGAAACACAACCTAACGGCATCACTATGAAACACAACCTAGCGGCATCACTGCGCCATGAAACACAACCTAGCGGCATCACTGCGCCATGAAACACAACCTAGCGGCATCACTGCGCTATGAAACACAACCTAGCGGCATCACTGCGCTATGAAACACAACCTAGCGGCATCGCTGCGCTATGAAACACACTATTTTCAAGAGCAACCTAGCGGCATCGCTGCGCTATGAAACACAACCTAGCGGCATCACTGCGCTATGAAACACAACCTAGCGGCATCGCTGCGCTATGAAACACACTATTTTCAAGAGCAACCTAGCGGCATCGCTGTGCTATGAAACACAACCTAGCGGCATCGCTGCGCTATGAAACACAACCTAGCGGCATCGCTGCGCTATGAAACACAACCTAGCGGCATCGCTGCGCTATGAAACACAACCTAGCGGCGAGCGCAGCACATGTGCTTATGGCCGTCGTGTCCTGCTTGGAGCAGAGAGGCAGTCAGCCTCAGGCCCAGAGTTCACTTGTACACGGCGTGAGCTATGCTCACCGCTAGGTTGCTCTTGGTTGAGGCAATGTCCCAAAGATTTTTGTTGTGCTTGCCAACAGGGTCATCATGGCACAGGTAAACAGGGTCATCATGGTACAGGTAAACAGGGTCATCGTCATCATGGCACAGGTAAACAGGGTCATCGTCATCATGGCACAGGTAAACATGGCAAAGGTAAACATGGTCATGATGGCACAGGCAAACAGATAAATCATTCTACTGTAGAGTGGCAAATCAATACGGATGTGTTTGGGGTGTAAATATAATCTGTTAGACTTATTTGAAATAGACACTACTATCCAATAATACAGTTATTGTAACAAACAATAATGTGGGATTTATGAGCTGTGTGTTGCTGTCAGCCCGTTAGCCTGTTAGCTTAAGTCAGCTAGCATCATAAACATAGCCTCCTATTGTGCACGGCGCCCCCAAAGGACCATGGTGGGAATTATCTTTTTGAGAATTTTTTTTTAGAGCTCCTTTTGCGTTCCCTCACAAAGTCAAGAGGACTGGGAGGGAATGCAAAAGGGGGCTCTAAAAATAAATTCCCACTTGAAAAGATGATTCCCACCATGGTCCTTCAGGGGCTCCGTAATTTGGAGCTTCATACCCGCTTCTCAGAAGACCTATGGGATGACATCACAGAGGGTTTGTCCACCTGTGCTATAGGTCGAACCTATGAAGATTATACTCTAGAGTCGTGTGCAATCTCGAGCCCTGTACAGGATTCTGCTTCAAATGGCTCCTTCTCAACTTAGTGATCGCCTGTGGAAATATTTACTCCAGTTATGAAGAGCCTTTAAAGCTACCCTAGAGCTAAGAGCCATTCTTTCCGCAGTTGTTTGGAAAAAGATGCTAAGTCATTATTGAGCTTTGGGTACCATGACTCTTGGAGGAGAATAAATGCTCTTTTGTCTGATGTTCTGATGCCTTAGTGATCTGCAGCTGAAGCAACTTTCCATGACTCAGGTCTTGACACAGGAGGGGCTATGTAGGACACATGGCTTACGGCTTATGGTGAAAGACACGACCCTCTTACCTACATTGTCAATAAGTGGAACTGACTGTGTTGTCGTAACAAGTGGCCAGTCACTAGTGTGTGTGTGTGTGTGTGTGAGTGTGTGGGCCTTTGTAGAGCATGGAGAGAGAGAGAGAGAGAGAGTGTGTGTTTAGAATGACCACCTTACAAAGGAAAGCATGACATCATGTCGGTTTGAGGGCCATAACTCCCCATCTAAGAGCTGTCGTCTGAACAATGTCGGTTTTGAGGGCCATAACTCCCCAGGGGTTAGGGGGGGATCAGCTCGCCTCACAAACCTCACGCTGTGGTCGATGTCTCCCTTCACAGCAGTCAGTCACAGTTACGTTCGGTGAACTTTTAATGCACTCCACCACTCCGTGCACAAGTTAGCATCTGCAAGTTGAGTAAAACATTCTTTTCTATTTGAACGTCTAGAGTGGAGTGAAATGCTGCGCTAACAGTTAATTTCTACTAAACAAAAGGCAGAAATCCGTGGCATCGAGGACAATATTATCAACCAGCGCTAGCTGGAGCGCTAAGCACGTCCTCTACAACACAGCTTTCAAAACAACAGTTTTGTGCTGTCTGTAGCAAGCGACTTCAGCGAGTCTGATAGGAAAGGAACACCAGAATCGAGGTAACATCAAACGCTCAGACAGCTGAACCTCACAATTAGACACAGACACACACAGACAGACAGACACACACACACACTTGCTCCTGACCTACAGATGTAATCAGGATATCTACCCTCCATCCCCGTGTGGACCAGAAGATGGTGGATATTTTGACAACCTCAGTTTTGCAGCGGTTGAAAGCTGACGCTCCGCTCTCCCTCCACCCCCATCTCCTCCACCCGTCCCTCTCCTAAAAGCCCAGACGGAGCATAACCACCCCTCCACCCCCATCTCCTCCACCCGTCCCTCTCCTAAAAGCCCAGACGGAGCATAACCACCCCTCCACCCCATCTCCTCCACCCCATCTCCTCCACCTGTCCCCAGACGGAGCCTCGTCAGCCACACATGCACCAACTGATCATGGCCGGAGGGATTGTGTGTGTGTGTTTGTGTGTGGCCGGAGGGAGTGTGTGTGTGTGTGTGTGTGGCCGGAGGAATTTTGTGTGTGCGTGTGGCCGGAGGGATTGACACCTAGTCAATAACGTGGTCCTGGCAGGAGGACACTATGAGTATTTAATATTCTCAAAGACGCCACAGGGTCAGGAGTGTGTGGGTAATAGACGGTGTGTGTGTGTGTGTGTGTGTGTGTGTGTGTGTGTGTGTGTGTGTGTGTGTCTCTCGTGTCTGCATCAGCTTGTGTGTGAGTGTGTCAGCAAGTGTGTACCTGTGTGTGTGTGTGTGTGTGTGTGTGTGTGTGTGTGGGCTGCAGCAGTTGCAGCTGGTGGTTTGAGTGATGGGCCAGCTGATTCTATCTCTGGACAGAGGAATCAGAGATAGTGTGCACCAGTGAGAGTTATCTTTTTACAGCAGGGCTACAGACAGCCCTGTGTGTGTGTGTGTGTGTGTGTGTGTGTGTGTGTGTGTTAAGGCAGGGGCAGGTAGAGGAGGAGAGGGCGAGGTGGGTGTGCTGTTGGGGGGAGAAGGAAGAGAGGAGAAGTAAAGAAGGACCATGCTGCTGGGTCTGCATGTCTTTCTGTCTCTCTGTCAAACACACACACATACACACACATGCCCTTTGTGGCAGAGATAGATGTAGATCAATAGATGCTGATTTCCTCTGTGTGTGTTCCACCTTAAACCTGAACCGTTAAATTTCTCATTTCCTATCTGTGAATGTGATTATCACCTTCTGACCACCCTGTTCAGCAGACACACATATACTTCAGCTTTGTGTATAGCTTCTATTTAGTTGAAGGCAAACATTTCCAATTAGATGTAATATTATTGTTAATATTACTACAGTATTATATTACATTACCCATATCTGGCAGAATTCCAACGACAAACAATAAATTGAGGCATCAATGATATTTATTGCTGTTGTTATTAACCCAATAAAGGTGCAAAAATATCTATCTCCTCAGCCTGCACACAGCCTGGGATGAAGCCTCGGTCTTTGGTGTTGTTGTTGTTTCTCTGCCAGCGGTAGTCCAGGAAACGGATGCATTCTGGAAGGTCTTGGGGGTGTTGGAGGTTCCACGGTAGAACTCTGGAAGGTCTTAGGGGTGTTGGAGGTTCCATGGTAGAACTCTGGAACGTCTTGGTGGTGTTTGAGGTTCCACGGTAGAACTCTGACACTTGTCAGTCTGGCAGATACACAGTGGTAACCGTGGAGATAGAGGAAGGTCGCAACCCTCTTTATTTGGGCCTGTGAGCTGAACTAGAGCCGCAGACACGCACAGATTACTGAGAGCTGACACACACGCACACGCACACACGCACACGCACACGCACACGCACACACACACACACACGCACACACACACACAGGAGGGGAGTTTCACAGAAAAGGGTTCTCCCTTTTCCTCTCTTCTTACTCCCAGCCAGGCAAGGTGAATGTGTCATTCACAATCTACTGCTTTTGTGTGTGTGTGTATAAAGTCTTTAGACGTGTGTGTGTGTGTGTGGAAGTGTGTGCACGTATATGTTTGTGTGCCTGTGTGTATATGGTGTGTGTGTGTGTGCACTTTTGTGAATGTCTGTGTGTATGTTTGTGTGAGTATTTGTGTGTGTGTAGGGGGGAGTGTATTTGTGTGTGTGTGTGTGAGTGTACTTGTGTGTGTGTGAGAGAGAGAGAGAGAGTGTGTGTGAGTGTGTGTGAGAGTGTGAGTGTATTTGTGTGTGTGTGTGTGTGTGTGTGTGTGTGTGTGTGTGTGTGAGAAAGAGAGAGTCATTACAGGTGACCTTCATCACTGGTCTAGCATTGAGATCAGAGGTGTGTGTGGATGCGTGGGCCATGCAGGAGCTCCAGCTCTGCAGCAGACACTGTGTGTGTGTGTGTGTGTGTGTGTGTGTAAAGTGTTTAGACGTGTGTGTGTGTGTGTGTGTGTGTGTGTGTGCGTGCAGACGCTGCCTCCATTGTGCCTCTCAGAAAATTCATTTGGCCGCACAAAAAGGGCCACTCTGAACCCCGCCGCCCAATCGATGACGCCGGCTATGATTTCATTTCAGCGGCGCTGACCCCAACCTGCCCGCCTGGCTCACACACAGCTGAATGGCCAGTCAATGGATGGGGTCTCGGAGATCGTCCCCCGAGATCCCCTCCCATCTCCTCTCCTCCGCTCCTCCCCGCTCCTCTCCGCCTTCTCAACTCACCTCACCGCTCCTCTCCTCCTCTCCTCTTTTCTCCTCTCCTCTCCTCCTCTCCTCTTTTCTCCTCTCCTCTCCGCTCCTCTTTTCTCCTCTCCTCTCCGCTCCTCCTCTCCTCTTTTCTCCTCTCCTCCTCTCCTCTTTTCTCCTCTCCTCTCCTCCTCTCCTCTTTTCTCCTCTTTTCTCCTCTCCTCTCCGCTCCTCCTTGCCTTCTCAACTCACCTGTGAGTGTTGCTGTTATCGCATGCCTAGACGGGTTGACCTGATGATCACACACACACATGCACACGCACGCGCACACACACATGCACACTCAGACACAGAGCTAAGTGTTGCTGTTACTGCATGCCCAGACGGGTTGACCTGATGTGGTGGAGATGATCACCCATACACACACACACACACACACACATACATATATTCACATTTACACAGGCACACACACACATAAAGGCTAGGCATAGGACCCTTTCAGTGTGAGAGATCGAGGTCAAGAAAGGAGCTAACATATCTCAAATACTCTGGATTAAAACGCCACAAAGCCTCAAAAGACAGCAAAGGAGGCCAGACTGCGCACACACACACACACACACACATTCTCTGGAGGACTGCAGATACCTCCGAAGAAAAAAAAAAGACTCTGCTGAAATAACTTCTTTAAATATAGCTGCAAGCAGCAATGAGGGGGCCAAGCAGATTAGGCCGGAGTAGCCACGGCGACAAGATAGAACTCAGACACCCGCGATCAACACTTTCAACAAGTGTCACATCAAAACATAACTGACTTTGTTGGGCTGAAACAGGGCTGAGTATTGCTTCCGCCTCCGCCAGCCAGCCCCCCCCAACCTAATCACCCCTGTCCGTCCCACCCTGTCCCACCCCGCCCTGCCGTTGCATGCACGCATTAGAATGAACTGGATGGAACATTTTGTCATCAGTTTCACATCAAAAAATTAAGGATTGATAAAACACATCAGCAACTACAGATCAAAATGCAATATTGCTAATTACAGCGCCCCCTACAGGTCAAAGGTCACCAAATGTTTTGTGCGTCCTCCTAATGGGGTCATGAATCTATGTAGTAAGTTTGGTTATGATACATAGTAGGGTTGATGAGATATGAGCTTATTACCTGTTTGGCGGCTTCGCCACCAATTTCGATTGGCTGTTACGGAAGACTACTTTTGTCAATTGTTCCAGAAAGCAATATATTGATAGGTTATGGTCTGAAGATGGCCTGTGCCAATTTTGGTGAAGATCAGATGAAATTTGTGACCTGTGAAAACTTTTTGATGTTTTTGATTAAATCCAATATGGCGGCCGAATCAATTATGATGACATCACAAGTTGGCCTGGGTTGGCCTAAGGACCTCCAACAGTATTACCTGAAACCACTAGTGCATTTTAATTCTAAGCACAACAGCAGCTACAGGCCAAAAGGCATGTTTCTTAATTACAGCGCCCCCTAGAGGTCAAAGGTCGCCAGATTTCTTGAGCGTCCCCCTGATTGGGTCCTGAGTACATGTACTAAGTTTGGTTATGACAGATGAATGGGTTGCTGAGATATGAGCTCACTTCCTGTTTGGCGGCTTCGCCGCAAATTTTGATTGGCTGTTACGGGCGAGTAATACTTCCGAAGACGAAAAGTGATAACTTTTGTGAGGCTTGGTCTGAAGATGATCTGTGTAAAATTTGGTGGGAATCAGAGAGAGAGAAGTATGTGACCCCTGATACATTTTAAGTGTTTTTGATGAAATCCAAAATGGCGGAAAATCCATCATGGCGGAAAATGACGTCATAGTTGAACTCGGCTTCGCTGCTTGGCCCCCAATAACAGTACATAGGGCTCTGAAGTGAACTCAAAGTAAAAGGTAAAAGGTAGCTCGGCTAATTTGAAGGGCATTTGTACCAGCTGTTTCTGTGCATAGCTAACTGAATTCCTTGTCATATTACAGATATAATTCCAAGACTATTGAATCATGAAACCAAGTATTTGGTTTCCACCTCTGAAAGTGATAAATGAACAGTACATAAACCATCACCAACATAACACCATGTCAACTCTTTAAAGAGCAGCAGTATTGGCACTCTTTATGGGTCTAAGAACTGAGATCTGAGTTTAAGACCGATATACAAAATCATTTACACATCACAAAGACTCAGGACCATACCACAAACCAGTACATCAAAGACTCAGGACCACATCACAAACCAGTACAGCAAAGACTCAGGACCACATCACAAACCAGGTGAACAAAGACTCAGGACCACATCACAAACCAGGTAAACAAAGACTCAGGACCACATCACAAACCAGGTAAACAAAGACTCAGGACCACATCACAAACCTGGGGCCTGTACTACGAAGCGGGGTTACTGGCTTATCTGGGTAACTTCGAGAGTAACTTGATCACGTGTGGCGTAACTTCCCGATTAACCCGTACTACAAAGGTGGATAGGTTTTAACCGAGGTATGCTGCCATGGCAATTTACGCTGCATCTCAAACCTGCTCCGAGCAGGTTATGTTCTTGGTTAACCCGAGGTTTCCGTTTAACCACACCCTTTATAAGTACCACCCCTCCACTAGCAATTTCTCCCGAGACAATGTCTGCGTACCTGGATGATCCATACGACATTGGAGCGCAAAACCTGAGGGGCTCTCTTCGCAGGGCGAGGGTTTTTAGAGACCGCCAGAATCCGCTTATATACCCGGACGATGTTCTCTATGAAGATATAGATTGTCAGCCGAGGGAATTCGTTATCTTTGTCAGCTGATCTAGGCAGACGTCTCTAATGTCACCGAAAATAAATTGCACATACAGTAGGCCTAATAAATTAAATTTCTCCATTTTTACATAAACTTGTTGAATTGAATGTCATATTACCCTGCACATAAAGACTGCAAATTTCCACAGCACCAGAATCCGACCAAATGCCTCCCTCAACCCCCTCCATAATCGGCCTTACATTTTTATTTGCGATGGCCAACTACTCTGCTACTGTAAAACAGTGCCTTTCCTCCTACAGTAGTGTTCAAAGACACCTTTTCTTGTTAGCTGTAAAACAGAGGCAAATTGAAGGCTATAAGCATACTACATGTTTTCATAATTAAGAAATATTAATGCAAGCTATAACTATATTCTGAATAATGTTTTTGTGTTTCATTTTCACCTGCTGCCATGTGCGTTTGGCAATGGTGTTGCATCTGAAATGTTCACAGGATTAGGCATACTCTAAATCAGTCAATTTATCTATATGCCCACTTCTGAATTGTGTTGCATCTGTAGGCCTTTTTATGTACTCAAAATAGGCAATTTAATTATTTCAACTCATTTCAGACATTCCGCAAGCTATTAATATGAATTAATAATTGTGCATTTCTCGTCCATAAAATAAGGTGATCGGTCATCATTGAAAGTGGTGACTTGCACTCCAACCCTTCCCGTTTATGTGAACGCGCACAAACTCCAATTAGGTTAACCCCGGTTCAACAGATCAACTTCTTAATCAGCGTCGTAGTACCGATTAACACCACTTAAGATAACCAGGTTTTGTCAACCCCCGTTTAACAAAGTAACCCTGGGTTACATCTGGGTAGGTTAAGCTCCCTTCGTAGTACAGGTAAACAAAGACTCAGGACCACATCACAAACCAGTCCAGCAAAGACTCAGGACCACATCACAAACAAGTCCTGCAAAGACTCAGGACCACATCACAAACCAGTCCAGCAAAGACTCAGGACCACATAACAAACCAGGTAAACAAAGACTCAGGACCACATTACAAACCAGTCCAGCAAAGACTCAGGACCACATCACAAACAAGTCCAGCAAAGACTCAGGACCACATCACAAACCTGGTAAACAAAGACTCAGGACCACATCACAAACAAGTACAGCAAGAACTCAGGACCACATCACAAACCAGGTGAACAAAGACTCAGGACCACATCACAAACCTGGTAAACAAAGACTCAGGACCACATCACAAACCAGTCCAGCAAAGACTTAGGACCACATCACAAACCTAGTAGACAAAGACTCAGGACCACACCACAAACCAGGTAAGCAAAGACTCCGGACCACATCACAAACAAGTACAGCAAGAACTCAGGACCACATCACAAACCAGGTGAACAAAGACTCAGGACCACATCACAAACCAGGTAAACAAAGACTCAGGACCACATCACAAACCAGGTAAACAAAGACTCAGGACCACATCACAAACAAAGACTCAGGACCACATCACAAACCAGGTAAACAAAGGACCCTATGGGCCGGCGGTGGTTCAAGAGGAGTTGTAGGGTGACCGGTTTAAGCCTGGCTCTCCTGACCCTGTTGAAGTGCCCCTAGGCGACTGTACAATGATTCTGTCTGTCTGTCTGTCTATCGAATCCTAGACTGTTCAGGATGGCATCTTGCATCGGTGCAGAGGGTGAATGTGAGGCATGAGATTATATGAGTGCTCGGATGTGTAGAAAACCGTTATAAAATTGCAGTCCATTTACCATTTAGCCCTAGCAGAGCCTGATATCAGGGATTATGTATTCTCCTAGGGACATACATGACCTCAGGCCAATCCTAAGACACTTATTAGTTCAGAAATGTCCAAATTCTTTCGATGCTGTAGTCATCCCCTCACCCCACAGACAGGTACTCCATATTTCATCCTGGTTGCTGCACAAGCCTTGGGCGGGGGGGGGGTGGGGTGTTATGATAACAACTAACAGCCTTTTCCTTTAGTCAATTTCTTGTCTCTTTCTCTTTCTAGCGTTTGTTCCCCTCTGCCTCTCTCCCCCTCTCATCTCCATATTATCAGTGCAGGGGATGACAGCACACCGGCATCGCCGTGAGCTTTGAATTTAGATCAGAGGCGAGACGTCCAGGGGTCACCGAGGGGTCTCAGATGACATGGGCATGAGCAAAAGCTCGCGTCAGAGCTCGGATGATTATGAAAATGAAGTGTTAGGCCACGCATATTTTCTGTGATATTCAGATGTGATGAAAAATGCCAACTCCGTGGTTTTCTCTCCGACACATGGTGACCTGTTCTCACAGTGTCAAAAGGTCAATGTTTTGCATTGACCTTCATTCAACCTTCAATCAATTCAAACATGAGGACGAGGTCCTGTAGATATCATCCAGGCAAAAAAGATCATTTGAACTCCGCATCCAACAAGAGACACTCCTGGTGCCATTTACATTGTTATGTATTCAGCTATGGGTGTCCACCAATCCTGAATAAAAAGTGTGTTAGATCAGAATCGAGGACTAAACCTTTAAACACTAATGACTCCTTTACCTGTATTTTAAAGCACTTAAATGCAGCCTCCTTAGCGTCCATAATAAACCTCGGCGATTACTGACCACTTAGACATGTTTTCGTGCTGCCCCCAACCCCTGAGAGCCACCGTGTGTTACACTCTATCCCTGCTAATTAATCCTGGTGGCGCTGGAGAGACATTTATTGTGTCCATTAGCAGAGTGGCGCTTCTCACCTGATGGACCTGAGCACCGCTAATCCCCCGATAGCCAGCAGCAGCTCCGGTCGGATTTGATGGATCACCTATTGATTTGGAGCCACTGTGTGTGTGTGTGTGTGTGTGATCACTCATTACGAAATTGTTTTCTTGATGAATGGCCAGGGGCTCCTTGAGAGCTTTGAAACAAAAGACTGCAGGTTGAGACCAGTGGCCTTTATCGCTCTGTTCTTATCCGTGGGATCTCCGTTCCCCATAAACCCAAGAATATGAGAGCCCTGTTGAGCTCTCTGGATGAGGGTCAAAAAGGCCAAAATGGGCAGTTTGTGTCTGAGTGGGTAAAACTGTACGCACTGGAGATCGTAGCGAGATGTTTTGCTTTGGAACATGTCCCAGGCTACACTTCCTCATGGTTCTCCTGTGCGTGGTCTCCTCCTTGCAATGTGATTGGCTGAGCCCTGCTGGGCTGACAGTTGATTGGCTGGGGCCGGCTGCCCTGGTCCGGCCCACTTCCACTTCCACTCCACAGCCATGAGTTTAATTGCTCTGAAGCTGCCAGGTGATCGCGGGGAGTCAGACAGCATGTTCAACAGCGCCTCGGCAAGTCGGCCATTAATAAATCATCTCCCTCTACACACACTCTTTCTCAACCTGTTCCAACTTACAAGAGGAAACGAGAGCAGTGGAGGGATAGAGAGAGAAAGAGAGAAATAAATAAAAAATAGATAAATAAAAGTAGAGCGTGGGGTATATATGCAAGACTAGATTGAACAGCGTCCTGCCAACCTGAGGGAGTGTGTGCCATGTTGGCATGTGGCACCTTGAAAGAGTGGCATTGAGACCCGACCTGAGGGAGTTTGTGCCATGTTGGCATGTTGCGCCTTGAAAGAGTGGCATTGAGACCCGACCTGTTCATCCCCGTGACGTGAGACTACGCCTCTGCGGTTTGATTTCATCACCTCACAGGTAACATAGGCTGCTGGCCTGAGAAGGGTCCTCTTTTGTTGTGTGTCTGAAGCCTGTTGAAGAAGCACATATATACTGTATATATTTGTAGCCGATAAATGATGAATGATGTAGTTATTTTCAGTGGCCATAGTGTGTACAGTACACTTGTATTTATGTTTTGTGCAGGCACGGAATACACAAATATATGAATACACACACATTTCACATACAATACATTTGCAAATATAAACACAAACACACACAAACACACACATACACTGAAACGTTAATACACTTGAATGCCCTGGACTTATTTCTAAACATACACATTTATAGGCATACACACACCCACACACAACTGGTGTGAATGATCTAGTATGGGTGGAGCCGTTGCACAGTGGTGGCGTAACCATCCCGTACCACACATACACACACACACACACAAAGCGCTTTCAGATAACCTCCGGAGTACATGCGGAGGTTTGTCAAACGGAGGTCCTACCCTTCGGATGATTTAGATATGATGCTAACCTGTGGACCTAATACTGACCTTATACGGAAGTATGTGTGAACGACATACACGCACATTACAGAATCTCCGTGTGGTTATCGAGTGAGGGGTGGGGGCTTGTAGAGTTCACAAGATGCGAGATATGACGCAAAATATATGCGGCTGCTGCCTGTCACAGCTGCTTTTTGTTTACAAACTGTAGCCTATGCATTATGTAGGCTAAAGAAGAGAAATCTATTGTGTGTAGGCTAATATTTGAAGTAGGCTAGTCAAGTAAGCAAACAGTATTTGTATGTTTGCTTCGAATAAACACATTTATCTGTTTTCAACGTTATGTACCAGAATTACTTGGCTATAGAACCCCACATCTGGTTTGCATTGGAGAGAGAGCATGCACAAACGTTATGGTAGGCTACCAGCCAATTCAGTAGGCTAACTCAAGACTTCAAGGCCATCATACAACTTTTTTAAGCAACAAACAAAATAGCCTACTAACATAACAGTGAAGTTGTTCGTTTTTTCATGGTTTATTTTTTCCAAAAGTATCCTCTCCCCATGTGTCTATTGCTTTTACGTAAGGAGCTTGTAACAAAGTTGGCTTTTCTTCGTTTTCATTTTCTCTAGGCATATATGCTTAACAAATATCAGCGAGGTATCAATGAACAGAAAACCGTGTTGGCTAACAATTTATTAAATACTCCTGTTATTGTCGTCAACGACGTCGCTGTAGCTACTGCCTTTTCAGCGCCTTCTGCTTATGGTGATTCAGTCTTTTGAATTTATTTGGCCTTGCCATGCAGTTGTAGGCTACAACGACTCTTGCCGTTCCCTTCATGTGTTCTATCAAAATGTTGTATGCCCTCATGAACAGTAGCTCCGGGATCTCTGCATCTTTCCAGGTCGGAGATTTTCTGGACAGCATTATGCCACTCCATCATGACACTGGCATTTAAGTCAGATCTAACCACATTGACGCACAAAAGCGCTTACACACTCACTCACACACACACAGCTGCTGAGGTTCAGGGCCTGTGTGCCCCCTGTTGCTTGGCCTGGTACAAGTGCATGAACCTAATGACTGTAACTGGGTAGTTCTCTCTGTGTGTGTGTGTGTGTGTGTGTGTGTGTGTGTGTGTGTGTGTGTGTGTGAGAGAGAGAGAGAGAGGGGTATGTTGTGATGTCTCCTGTGGAGATGACCTACCACGCTGGGCAGAAATTGGAGCCCACGTGGCTCCACTCGTGCCCCCCCCCCTTCCATTGCTCTCCCCACCACCACCATTGCTTATTGCTTTTCTGTTGACTGATATAAAGGAAACGTCTCCTCTCCTCTCCTCTCCTCTCCTCTCTTCTCTTCTCCCCTCTCCTCCCCTCCTCTCTTCTCCCCTCCTCTCTTCTCCTCTCCCCTCCTTCTCTCCTCTTCTCTCCTCCCCTCCTCTCTTCTCCCCTCCCCTCCCCTCCTCTCTTCTCCCCTCTCCTCCCCTCCCCTCCTCTCCTCTTCTCCTCCGGTCTTCCAACAGAAATCAATGAGATTTTACAAAATGCCAAATAAAACCCGACAGAAACTGTATTTCGCTACACTACTTGTTATGGAACATCAACAAACATCACTAACCACTCGGTGAGTTGCACAGTTTTGAAAACGAATGTTAGGGGTTGTTTTAAGGACATGTTTGTACATGCCCATAGCCAGCCACTCTGAAACAGTCAAATTGCTCTGATTCTCACACTGACCATTAGTGTGTGTGTGTGTGTGTGTGTGTGTGTGTGTGTGTGTGTGTCCACCTCCCAACTGTTGCGCTGGTGCCTGTTGGACTCACAGCTGGTGTAAATGGAACAGAACAGTGGTCAGGTCACTGTGTGTCTCAGTGTGCGACCTCTGTTCAGAATGGGATAAGTGGTCAGTGGTCTCATCGCTGTACCCTGTAACCTGAATGCCCCTCTAACATGCTGGTCACTAATGTCTGAAGCACAGTGCTTTAACCCCATTGCTTATCTACTGTCGAGGCCTGATTGAACTTCATTCCAGCAATGTTTGTCAAGCAGTTTCGGATCCATGTTGAGTTAAGTTGAAAGGCAAAGTGGTCAGGTCATGCTAAGGGACTTTCACAGTATTTTTTATTCATGCTGAGGGACTTTTACAGTACACACATGTGTGTGTGGTACTCCCCATCTCCCTCTTGTTGTTGATTAGGTTTGAAGGGTTACCACATAGTGCTTTTCATGTGTGTGTGTGGTTTGAAGGGTTACCACATAATGCTTTTCATGTGTGTGTGTGTGTGTTTTCATGCACACTCCATCTGAGCTGAGTTCCTTTGCCCC
Source organism: Alosa pseudoharengus (assembly GCF_046254945.1). Classification (NCBI taxonomy): domain Eukaryota; kingdom Metazoa; phylum Chordata; class Actinopteri; order Clupeiformes; family Clupeidae; genus Alosa; species Alosa pseudoharengus. The sequence continues at coordinate 5,540,388 of NW_027468640.1, read as the reverse complement.
ACCCACCCAGTCCTACCACCCCACTCCACCCCATTACCTGCTGCCACTGTTAACAGCTCCAATAAACCGTTCCATTACCACTCGTTCATTATTTAATAAGCCATGCGCTGACCATGAAATCTGCATAATTGTTTAAGTCTAGGAACAACAAATGACTAATGTGAGCCCGCACCTTAATTAACGTGAGGAAGCGTGGAGTAGACTGGTACCACACGCTGCCCCACCCACGCTATACTGCTCTAATGGCTTAAGTGTGTGTGAGAGAGGGTTCAAAACCAAAGGCCTAATTATTATTCTAATTGGAACTGACCCGGCGTGCCGTTTAGGCTGGAGGGTGTGTTGCAAAATCCCAGAGGATTTTATTGCAGTCTATGTCGCCTGTGAAGTGATTTTTCTGGAGGTGCACATCAGGCAATGGCGTAGGGATGGAGGTGTGTGTGTGTGTCTGTGTCCATGTGTGTGTGTGTGTGTGTGTGTGTGTGTGTGTGTGTGTGTGTGTGTGTGTGTGCATGCATGTGTGTGCAACCAGAACAGTAAGGGATGTTGACATCTACTCATTATATCATCTGCTGTTGTATGACTTTCTGCAAATAATGTGGATTTCACTTGTACATAACCCCCCCACTCCTCAAACACACACACACACACACATACACACACAAACAGATATACGAGCACACACACACACACACACACACACACACACAGACAAACACGTATAGGCGCACATGCACACACACACACATACTGTACACGCACATACACACACGCACACACAAACACAGTAGAAATGTCAATGGAAAGTCTACCAGCTCAGCAAAGAGGTTGTGAGGATCCCAATTTCTCTCTCTCTCTGCCAAACAGACACACACACACACACACACACACAGGGCTTTACAAACGCCCTGTTAATCTCCTCCGCACCTCACTCTTGTCTTGTTTCAGTGTTCTCTCCTACTCCTCCATCAAGAATCGCCAGGCAGCCAAGACACACACACACACACACACACACACACACACACACACACACACTCACAGCGCTAACAACACCCCATCAGTTCCCCAGCTCTCATCCATCAGCCCTATTAGCACTGGGACGTGTGTGTGTGTGTGTGTTTTCCTTTCAGATGTTTATTTCCAAGTACAGATGTTCTGTACTAGAGTTTAGATTCTCTGCCAGAGCCGAGCCTGAAGTTGACTCGACCCGACCTGCCACTATCCACGGGCCTTGTGTGTGTGTTTTTTTATTTTTAAATCAGTAGCCTACTTGGGTGGGGAGCTAGAGATATGCCATAGTTAGAAATAGGGCTGGGCGATAAAACGATAGCGATATGTATCACAATAGACATGTAATCGATATCAATAAAAAATGCGTTTGATAGAACATTCGATAATTAAAAGCAACACACACCTCCCGCCTTACGTTGTCCATAAATAAATAGGCTAAATATATCTTGCATTGTAGCTAGTATGTGTAACTCTACCAGAGTAGACGATAGAAGTAGGCCTACCTCAACACACTCTCAATGAGTCCTTGCCCCGTGCGCTCTCTCTCTCTCTCTCTCTCTCTCTCTCTCTCTCTCTCTCTAGGTGCATGCCTCCTCAGCATGCGCATGTAATCCAAACATTCACAATCGAGCAAGACTACTGAATTGCTATTAAATCCAGTTAGCATCATTAGCACGCTGCACGAATTTGTTCAAAACTGTTGCATTCAAATTGACTGCTAAATTCTAATCATCTCAATCCCGATGCAAATGGAAATGTATTTTCCAAGACTCAAACAGGCCTGTCCCAAGGAGAAAAAGTATTCATTTGAAACTTAAACACACGTGTGGAAACTGAACAGTCTAACCAGTAGACTTACTATGATAAACTAGCAAATTACTTTGTTTACAATATTTCCAGGTTTCAGCCAGTGCTGCTCATTCAGACTTATGTGCACAATTATTTATTTGAGTGTGTTTCATGATTGTGTTGCTATTTCTTTTCCCTGTTTGCTTTGATTGATAACTGAGGTGGTTCAAATCAGAGGAAGGTTAAGTTTAAATTAAAAGTGTTTAAAAGTGTTTAAATTTAACTTTTTTTCCCTTCTGGTCCTTATCTGAAATAGATTTTTAAAAAATCAATAATTATCGATATCGACCGATATGAAATACTTATATCGTGATAGAGTTTTCAGCCATACCACCCAGCCCTAGTTAGAAATGTTACATACAGTATATATTTAGCAAAGTAGGCCTAAGTAGCAAATGTGTACAAAGTTGTACAAGTTAAGCTACAAAGTTACAAAATGTAATTTGTCATGTCATCTGCGCAACACGTGTCATGCACAGCGCCTCCTCCACTCGCACGCATCACACCGGGCCTGCAGTGCTGTATTGTGTAGCTTAAGTGCAACGTGGAGCTTAAAGAAGCCCTATGCAGGTCTGGTTATTCCTTAGCTGTTTCTGGATTTTCGCCTGATTTGGGCTCGCATGTTTCACGACATAGCTCCCCCTTGCAGCTTCGGGAGCAAGTGACTTCTACGCTAAACACCCACTAGCTAGCGAGCTAGCCATCAATAAACCAAGCTAAAACATAGGGCTCACAATAAAACGGTCAAGCAAACTCATTGTTCAAGAGACTTTTTCAAACCACATTACAAAAACGAAGTTCACCCAAGGGTAGGCTAATTTCAACAGCAGCAAAGCCAAGTCGGAGTCCGTTTTGCAGTCTTCTTAGAAACTACAATCTGACTACATTTTCGAGACGCGATTGGATACTTCCGCTGAGTCACATCCGGATTTGTTTAGGACGGGACCAGAAAGTTGCATATTCAGTTTTTCCGCGGAGAAGCACTAGGGGGGGACGAAGCACCCACCAAACGACCCAAAAAGTGTTGTAGAACCATCAGAACCACTCTCAACCTGCATAATTAAGGTCATTTTTGCTAAAATTGTTGCATAGGGCTTTTTTAATTGAAAAAAAAAAACAGGAGAAATAACTGAGCAAGTTTGGAGGAAGTTATGGGCAGTGACGGCATAATGTGTTGGCTTTGTGGGGCACGCTGCTCGCCTATGACAGCAAAAAAATGGGGACTTTGATGATGAACAGATACAACAGACACATCCTCTCTGGCATCACTTCACACTCCCTCCATCAGTGTTGTGCCAGTTCACAGCTTTTCTAAACTAGTTCAAGTTCAGTTCATACATGCTCAAAGTGAACAGTTCACGTTCAAAGTTCACAATTTTAATTCTGAACAAATTTCAAATAGTTCAAAGTTCAGTTCATTTTACTTTTTTCGTGAGATATTCAAATAAATACTTTTTTTCACATTACGAGCTAGAAATCACTATACGTTCTTTGAAGCTGCTCATTGTAGACATTTGCTCATGACACTGCAATTGTGGGTTTCTTACCAGGTGATGAAACTTGCAGCAGTACAGACAAGGTAGACCAGTCTCCGTGCCATCACTTCCACTAGCCATTTTTTTTTAAATTGCAGCGCTTTCTCTCACTCTCGTCATTGGTCTGTCTCTCTCTCTCTCTCGCTCCTCCAGCCCTCCGCGCTCTCGTCGTTGCCTGCTACGCGGCGTTGCTATGCCTACCCCGCTGTGCTGCAATTCATCACGGGTAACATTGTGCGGAAGCCAGTATGCTATTCAATTATTCTCAGCCGGACACTACGTTGCCCGCAATGCATTGCGCACACAATGTCAAAACCATTTCTGTCTGGTGATAGGCCTACCTGTACATGATTTAAGCGGCACCAGCGAGAATACAGGAGGGAGGAACTTTCTCTCGTTGCGTTTCAAAAGAGAAAACAGATGTCACTCAGTTTTCAATGGAAAACAAATTCCAACGTTCATTTACAGTGATGTCTGCCGTTCATGACACATAATGTGAACTAATTCACGTTCAAGTTCTTTATTAAAAAATGTGTTGCGTTCAGTTCAACGTTTACGAAAAAATGAGCGTGTTCAATGAACGCGTTCTTTTGAACTCGTTCACGCACAACACTGCCCTCCATAGACTCCAAATGGTTCAAAACTCTTCTGCTCGCCTCCTCACCCACACCCGGTCCCGTGAACACATCACTCCTGTCCTCTTCGCTCTCCACTGGCTCCCCATCAAACAACGCACCACCTTCAAAACACTCCTCCTGACTTTTAAAGCCCTCCATCACCTGGCCCCGTCCTACCTGTCCGATCTCCTCACCCCCAATCGACCCTCCCGAGCCCTCCGATCCTCCTCCACACTCACCCTGATCACTAAACCATCAAGACTCAAAACCTTCGGCGACAGAGCCTTCTCCACAGCAGCACCCTGACTCTGGAACTCACTCCCCCAACCTGTCCGTGACTCCCCCTCACTTTCAACATTCAAATCCCGTTTAAAAACATACCTCTTCTCACAAGCCTACGACCTCCCCTACCCATAACCATAACCATCCCCACCCTTGCCCTCTCCCCTCCTCATACCCCGTTACCCCCTTCCCTCTACCCCGCCACCCTCCCCCGCAACTCGACCCCCACTCTGACTGTTATTGCTCCTGTCTTGTCTTGGATGTCTGTACCATTATTACTCATTCCTCATTCCACTTTTGCTCTTGTCTTTGATGTTTGTACCATTATGATTTACTTTTTATTCCTCAATTCACTGCTGCGTGTGTGTGTGTGTGTGTGTGTGTCTGTGTGGTACTGTTGTCCTTCTTTGTTTCCCCCTCTGTAAGTGACTTTGGGTCTTTGAAAAGCGCTATACAAATACAATAAATTATTATGAAGCAGGCTTGCCATGGCAGAAAGGATGATAGTCAGCCTTCAATGTTGCTGCAGGGACATGAGGCCATTTTTCGCTGTAATGTGTCTGACCGGGTCGGGCTCGGGTAGGGCCGGGCTTGATTTTTTGGGCCCGATCTAAGCTCTATTCTGTACTGACGCTCTCAGAGATGCTGTTTACTGGTCAGATTCCTCCCACGTTCGACCACTGGGGCCCTTAGTACTGATTCAAGTCATTCTACTGTGATGAGCACACAATGATGGAAGTTTTTTTTTTTTCTTGTAATCACACACTATAATGGAGTGTGTGTGTGTGTGTGTGTGTGTCTGTGTGTGAGTGTGTGTGCGTGCGTGCGTTAGGGTCTGTGTGAGTGTGTGTGCACACATGTGCACAAATGATATGAGATCATCACTGTGTATGTCAATGAGAGATAGAGTACATGCAAGTGTGTTGTGTATGTGTGTGTGTTCATGCATACGGATTAATATATTCATTCTACAGTATATTCATATTCATATGTGGTGTGTGCATGCAGACTGTAGGTGCAACCACAGGTAGATGTGTGTGATGGAGCATATGAAAAGATTCATTCTTAGTGAGTGGTATGTGTGTGTGAGAGAGAGACAGCGAGTGTGAGAGTGTGAATGTGAGTGAGTGAGTGAAAATACAAACCTGAAAATGTACTAGTGTCATTTTTTTAAGTATTCTGGAATCGATCCATTTAAATCTGTGTGTGTGTGTATGTGTGCGTGCGTGTGTGCGTGCGTGCGTGCATGCGCATGTGTGTGTGTGTTTTGACCTGCAGTTTCTGCCGTAATGCTCCACATGTTTCTACTCAGTGCTACAATTAGCACCGGCACTGATGCCAAATTAAAACACTGATATCATCGCTAGCTCACTTTCCTTCTTGTGTGTGTGTGTGTGTGTGTGTGTGTGTGTGTGTGTGTGCGCGCAGACTAGTGCTATCTTGCCATCTTACAAAGGTGGAGAATAAAAAAGAAGAAAATCTGAGACAGAGAGAGAAAGCGAGAAAGAGACAGAAACAGAAAGATAAAGAGGAGGAGAGAGAAACAGTGTGAGAGAGAGAGAGACAGAGAGAGAGAGAGGGAGAGAGAGAGAGATAAAGAGGAGGAGAGAGAAACAGTGTGAGAGAGAGAGAGAGAGAGAGAGAGAGAGAGAGAGAGAGAGAGAGAGAGAGAGAGAGAAAGAAACAGAGAGAGAGAGAGAGAGATGCCTAATCCTTCCTGTGTGTGTGTAGTTCCT
>NW_027468640.1:5501861-5531861 GCF_046254945.1 Alosa pseudoharengus | reverse complement strand
GATTTATCATACGAGTGCTTTCTCGTTCATCATCCGCAAACTACGGGTGTTTCGGTAGAGAGGCATTGAATAAGCGATGGCAAGCAATTTCTGTAACACTTTTTGTGACATTCAGCAAATATCTCCTCATTTAATGTAAGTTCCTTCGGACAATAGGCCTACGTTCTACTCTACGTGCAGTTGTCCTCCATCTCAGTTGCATCAGTTTTCTACATTTTGAAGGTTATAAAATATAACGATATGCTTCACTGAATCCTTCTCGTTTTCTTTCATTTGTCCAGCTAACTTTTCCATTGAAACTAGCCATTTATGATGGATTACACACTCGACATTCTGAAATGTCCTGCACGATCAAGGCCAAATTAAGTTATCACGCAGCCACTGTGTCAGCAGCATGAGTGCTGACGGTGACGGTGCGTTTCTGATGTCAGATTATTATGTAGGCTAGCCTACTAGACTGTTCTCACGTTGCAGCGCTTTACTTATATGAAGTAGCATTAATCAATATGAGGGGCAGAGGGGGATAAATGTTGTCCCCACCGTGAATAAAAATAATTTAGCAGAGGTAGGGATAGGAAAACCAGAGGGGGGGAAATCCTCACCTTCCCCCCCTACAAATCGCACCCTGCATACAGTACATGCATGCATACATGCATACATACACAGGAACACACACACACACACACAAACATACACACATGCATGCAAAAACAATAAACAACACACACACACACACACACACACAGACAAACGTGCATGCAAAAACAATAAACAGCACACACACACACACACACACACACACACACACATACACACACACACGTGCATGCAAAAACAATAAACAACACACATACATATATACATACTGTACATACATACATACATACATACATACATACATACATACATACATACATACATGCATGCATACATACATACATGCATACATACACAGGAACACACACATGCATGCAAAAACAATAAACAACACACACACACAGACTCACGTGCATGCAAAAACAATAAACAACACACATACATATATACATACTGTACATACATACATACATACATACATACATACATACATACATACATACATACATACATACATACATACATACATGCATACATACATACATGCATACATACACAGGAACACACACATGCATGCAAAAACAATAAACAACACACACACACAGACTCACGTGCATGCAAAAACAATAAACAGCACACACTCACACACTCACACACACACATCCAACACAACTGCCAACACTCCCGTTTTTCCCGGGTTTCTCCTGTATTTCAAGGTCATCTCCCGGCACCCTCCCGTTTTGTTATTTCTCCCGGGAAACTCTGGTAATTTCCATGACCATCAAACTTCAGTTTAAAACCACTGATTAAAACTTCAGTGTCAATCAATTAGCCTGACTTTTCCCAGGTTGTGTATGAAATACACCCTACACATAGGCTACTCAATCACTTACTTTCAACCCTTTTGTCATAAAACCTGGCAACCCAAAACCCAAATAAGGTCGCGGGTGCATACTGCGCAGCCACTGAGGCTCGCTAGCAAGCGGGCTAGTTGAGTAGCCTACTCCTAGTAGGACTAGCTGTTGTCAAATGAGGAGAGAGAGAGGGAGGGAGAGAGGGAGGGAGATAGAAAGAGAAAGGGAGAGATGGAGGAAGAGAGAGGGAGAGAGAGAGGGAGGGATATGAAAAAAGATCACTGACTCTGTTTTCTGTTTTTCTTTCCTCTGCCTTCTGTGTCCTGTCTTTTCATGTCTACATCACTCCCTTCTAATCTCTCCCTCCTTCTCTATCTCCTTCCCTCTCCCTCTCCCTCTCCTTCTCTCCATATTTCTCTCTCTATCTCCCTGCCTCTCTCTCTCTTTCTCTCTCCTTCTCTCCATCCCTCTTTCTCTTTCTATCTCCCTCCCTCTGTCTCTCTCTCCATCCCTCTGTCTCTCTCCATCTTTCTCTCTCTCCTTCTCTCCCTCTCTCTTCATCTTTCTATCTCTCTCTCTCTCTCTCTCTCTTTCTATCTCCCTCCATCTGTCTCTCTCCATCTCTCTCTCTCCTTCTCTCCATCTCTCTCCCCATCTTCTCTCTGTTCTCTCAGCCCACACACCCCGCAGCTCAGCTAATTAAAACAAGTCGTCCCACTCCTCTGTCTCTCCACTCCTCCTCCTCTCCACCCTCTCATCTCTCCATCCACAGACCCTCAGAAAGGTCAGTGCACTTGCAGGCAAAGAAAGAGGGGGAGAGAGAGAGAGAGAGAGAGTTCTGTTTCTCTTCTTGTCTTTCTCGGTTTCTTCTCTGTTCTACTCATTTCCTTCTCATTGGCAGTTTCCCCTCTCAGAAACGGAGCAGATTGTTAATTATCCGATTACAAGTTTGGGCTTTTTAAAGGCCAGTACACTGCCTCCAGTTTGATGTATGTTGCAGTCAGGCGAGAGAGAGAGAGAGAGAGAGAGAGAGAGGAGGGGGGAGAAGGAGAGAGGGGAGGGGGCGAGAGAGAAAGAGAGAGAGAGAGAGAGAGAGAGAGAGGGGAGGGGGGAGAAGGAGAGGGAGAGAGAGAAAATGGACTTGGGCTTTCAAGAATGACTCAAGTTTTCTGATGACTGCCTTGAGCGAGGTGGAAGACATCTTGCCAGAGTGACTGCTGAACAACAGACTCTTGTGCAGTTTCACGTCCTTCACTCTGTCTGTCCACCTCAGTGCCTGACTCACAACCATCTCTCCAGTCCTCCCTCCTCCTCTCTCTGGTCTCAGCACACACACACACACACACACACACACCCCACACACCCCACACACACACCCCCACACACCCCACACACACACACACACCCACACACACCACACACACACCCCACACACACACACCCCCCCCACACACACACACACACACACACACACACACCCACACACCCCACACACACACCCCACACCCACACCACACCCCACACACACCCACCCCCACACACACACACCACACCCACCCCCACACACACCCCACACACACACACACACACACACACCACACCCCACACACACACCACACACACACACACACACCCCACACCCACACCACACCCCACACACACCCACCCACATACACACACACCACCCACACACACACCCCACACCCACACCACACCACACACACACACACCCACCCCCACACACCCCACACACACACACCACACACACCCCACACAGTGTTCGAATTACCCCGTCGTTTCCGTGGGGGCCCACTGGTGGGGGGCGGGGGGGATTCAACATCCAATAGATTATAATAAGCAGGGTAGCCAGTTTATTAAAATTAAATCTATGACATTATGAAATTCAGCCTAATAACCAGTGGTGGAATGTAACGATACAAATACTTACTGTACTTAAGTAAATTTGTACTTTACTTAAGTAGAATTTATATTGCATACTTTTGACTTTTACTTCGTTACATTTCTACAACACCATCGTTCCTTTTTACGATACATTTTATGATCAGATTTTTTTTTCTCTCTGACAAACACGTCTGTTTTACCAGGTGGCGGGGTTGCTATTCTGGAGCGCTACAGTACGTGCCCAGCTTCTAAATCTTTGAAACATAAGCTTTTAGTCTAGACCAGGCAAAGTGTGAGCTTGTAACCATCTGCATTCGGTAGGCTATATTCACCAGACCCATGGCTACACTGGACATGCAACTGTGTTCTGTGCCTTTCTCTGTCTGTTATCTGCAGCGTTAGGGCCTCCTCTCCGATGAGATTGCTATCCACGGATCAGCGAAGTTACAGGCTATGCCCATGCTTCCGTCACACGTCTGATCATTTGCGCCACAAATGAATGGTAGACTATTATAGAACCGCTGGCCGAAAAAAACGTAGCATTTTCCAGATTAGGAAATATTTCTTAATTGTGTGTGATCAAATAAAAAGGCATAGCCTACAATTAGGGGGTAGAAATGTGAGCGCTCATTCAATGTCTATGTGCGTCTACGCAAGTGAAACCTAATCATAAAGACACCTTTCTCAGCAACTTTTCTGTTCAATCAGGCATTACGATCCACCCGACGTTTCCCTGGTCTACCCCGTTAAACCTCAGGCTCTCGTGTTTTGCTGAATGATATACTCAGCAGATCACCCTAGTAGATAACCAGAATTACAGTCTCTAGAATTGTAGGTCAGAATGTAAACTGGGCCACAGATGGTAAGCACAATTGCATTAGCTTAAAACTACTGTATCTAGTCGAGTATAACCTAAAACTAGCTTAATTAAAATGCCACAGCCCATACTAATTTTTCTTTTAGAATATAGATAGGCCTATTAAGAGAATAAATCATTATGCAAATACTTTTACTTTTAATACTTAAAGTACATTTAAAAGCAGGTACTTTTTACTTTTACTTAAGTAGGGTTGTCATTGTGGTACTTTTACTTTTACTAAAGTAAATATTTCTCTGTGTATTTGTGCTTTTACTTCTGAGATTCAGTACTTCCTCCACCACTGCTAATAACAATATCGTCAAAAATGAATCTGAGCAGAGCTAATTGTCACATATTTTACGTGCACAACTGAACAAACTGAAAGTTAACACAAAACAGCTGTCTTTATCACATCTCGGCTAAGCCTACTGGAGATAGTCCCAAAGTGGCCTATTGGTCTCTTTCTGGGCATTTTTTCCCGTTTTCCACACAGTTGATGGACAATGCCCAGCCTTGAGCCATGATTTCACGAATGGCTAAGGGTTGAACTGGACCAGGGGAGGCGCATTGATGCTCAGAAAAAGAAGCGCATTTAAGCTGCGCTCCCTTAAACGATTTCTGGCTTTGTCATCAATGTCATTAAGCGTAGAGAATCCTCTCTCGCATTCTGCCGAAGTAGGTAAAAACGTGTTGTAACAATTTTCTAATATCTAATTCTAATTAAATTATACATTCCTTTTAACTTTGTCCACTGCTGCTAATTGCTCAATCGCTAACAATGCTCTAGCAAAATTAATAACAACTCGATTCAGAGGAGAGGAGGGTGAGATCGGACAGGACAGGGGGATATTATGCGCAGCAGTGCCCCTGCAGTCTGGGGGGGGGGGGGGGGGTCATTATTATCATACTTACGGGTTGGCAACTTGACAATGAATGAGTGGGCCCCCTCTGACAGTGATTTCGAGCAGAACTAGTAGTGCCCTGGCCAGAACTAAGGGGGCTGGGCACTACCGGGCCCTATGGTAATTCGAACACTGACCCCACACACACACACACCCCACACACACACACACACACACACACACACACACACACACACCCCACACACACACACACACACCCCACACACACACCACACCACACACACACACAAACACACACACACTTCTCTCTCTCTCTGGACCTCAGCTGCCCACTCTGAATCGGGGAGGTGGAGACTGTGGGCACCTGCCATGTCAACAGACCTCCAGATTGCTATTCACCTGGTTGCTCTGTAATCAGAATGGATTCGTCAACTGATCAGTTACAAAATATGTGTCCATGCCTTTTTAAATGAACAAATCAACTTTTAGGTCAAAGCATGTCTTCGGAGCTTTCATGTCCCCTGAGTAACCGTGGTTACTGTAGTCATGGGATTGGCTCATGGGTTCTTTCATTGCCAGATGGCATGTACAGTATTGCCTATATTTACCAAGTTATAACCCACACCCTAGCCTGGCACCGCCCACCTAGATCTTCTTTCAGGGAGATCTAGTCTGGAACATCATAGTAAATTATATATAATAATATATCACATATAATATATTAGAACACATAAGAAGAGTTTGGCTCCAAAATGCTATATCCTCATTTTAATGGATTTTCATAAATCATTTTTTTTTAAATTAGGGACCGTTAGGTATTTATGGAATGGACCACCGGAGGAAAATAGGGGAGGGTCATGTCTTTTTATTCTTTGTTGAGGGGAGGGTCACCCATTTTTTTTATTCTAGGAGGGAGGGTCACTCAACTCTTGTATTCATGAAAACAGCAACATTTGGGTCGTCGCCCATGGCCTCGCGTCTGATGGGTCTCACCTGGTCAAAGATGACACTAAGCGTTTATTCTTCATTAACGCCTATAAACTAAGCAAAAAGCTTAACGTGGCTTAATGTCCTAAAACAACAATCAGTGATCACCAAATTTCTCTCATATTGTTCCTCATAATCACTAAGAATATTTAGGTTACCTCATAATAGGCTCGAGATATACAGTAATTCAAAAGAGGACAGATAGGCCTAGGCTACTGCACTTAAAACTTAAAAAGATGAACCTTCCCGAACTTTTCAATTGCGATCAGTGACTGGCATCGGGTGAACGAAGCTTTTCGAAGTTGAACAGGCTATTGAAAACTATTTGCGCACCTCGATGTCACAGGAGAGTTGGGCTCGCCCTTCTATGAATTCAAAAAGACGTTAGGCTATACCTGCAAGCTGGCCTATGATTTCATGGCTGAGTTTGCGGCAAAGTAAGCAAGAAAATGTTTTTTATTCTGAGTCAGAGTCAATGTCATTATGACCGCCGCGCAGCGAAGCGGTTTAGTCAGATTTTTTTTTTCTTTTTTTTCGCATGTCCAAATTTCCGTCAAGGATTCCCGGGACACTGTAAGACCGGGGTACACGAAACTTGGTGGGCATGTAACCCCACATGGATAGCATGGAACCTCCTTTTTTCGTTTTGATCTGTAGCCCCCCCGTTGGACTGGACCCCCCGAAAGGAGGGTAGGGCAAACACAGTTTTCTGTGAATATCTCGAGAACCGTAGGATTTAGGAGGACCATTTTTGTTTTTGTATGTTGATCTCAAAGGGCCATGTCAACCCATTCCATAACCACTCATTTCATGTATAGCGCCACCACAAAAAAGTAAAAATGAGGTGTTGTAATCGCAGGTATCTGTGACCTAACATAGTCAAAACTGCACAAAATTGGAAGTGTAGGATCATTATGACACCCTCTGAATGCATGCCAAGTTTCGTGGAATTCCGTTCATGGGGGGCCACACAATAAATTAATTTATGTTACTATACACCAACTGGCCTGTAGGTGGCCGGAGACAGTTTTCTGTGAATATCTCGAGAACCGTAGGGCCTAGGAGGTCCACCTTTTTTTGTATGTTGGTCTTAAGGGGGCATGTCAACCTATCCCATTACCACTTATTTTATGTATAGCACCACCTAGTTAAAAATTAAAAAGCAAAACATTAGGTGTTTTTATCACAATATCTCTGGCTGACATGGTCAAAACTTCACGAAATTGAAAGTGTAGGATCATTATGACACCCTCCGAATGCATGCCAAGTTTCGTGGACTTTCGTTCATGGGGGGCCTTACAATAAAATAATTTATGTGTACATTTAGTGACCGTACCAACAAGGATTCCCGGGACACTGAAAGACCGGGGTACACGGAACTTGGTGGGCATGTAACCCCACATGGATAGCATGGAACCATCTCTTTTCGTTTTGATCTGTAGCCCCCCCGTTGGACTGGACCCCCCGAAAGGAGGGTAGGGCAGACACAGTTTTCTGTGAATATCTTGAGAACCGTAGGGCCTAGGATGACCAATGTTTTGCGTATGTTTGCCTCCAGGGGTCATGTAAACCCATTCCATATGCACACATGTGCATAAACAGATACACACGCACACACATACATTCACAGTAATCCTACGTATGACACATACTCACACAGTAGACATATATACGGATGCATGCACATGCATACACACAGGCACATAAACAGGCAAACACACAAGCACATGCACATGCACGCACACACACCCACCCACACACCCACACACACATAAACATGTACACGCACACATGCACACAATTCAATAATTTTTCAGAATTATGAACAGGCAAGATGGGGGTGGGGTTGTATAAAATGTATATTACATGTGAAATCTATGAACTAATCATGTTTTGGTACTTGTTGTCTAGCAGATACCAGTGAGAATTGAGTGTGCATAATGCAATTCAGTGAGACAGTTAGAATCATATATGCCTTTCAGCGTGACTTATTTTTGTGGAAAACATGTGCTGGACTGGGCGGCGGTCATATTTTGTACCGCTCTGCGGTACATCTAGTTTATTTGTCCAATTTATTTGTCCAAGTATTTAGCCTACAGACCAGTTTCCATAGTGCACATCTTATCAATAGTTTGAATATCGAGTGTTTTTGCTCATTGACAAATAGCGTTCAACACAATGATTCATGTCCAATTAATTCCCCCTGTTAAAGTGTTGTTACACTAGTTTGGTTTCGTGATGTAGCCTATGATAAACGGCTTATGGCCAAATAGCCTATGTGACTCAGCTAATGTTATAGGCTATACAATTCCCCCTCTTAAACAAGCTGGTGTAGCCTATTAGCCTACTATTAAAATGCACCGACAGGTAGGCTACGTGTAGTAGGCTATTGCATGATTTCATGCACGTAAGTGAAAAGGGCCTCGCATCTGTCAAGTTCGCGACGGCCCTGCAGCTCCTCCTAAGACAGCGGAAAATAAGTTCAAATACGTGATAAACCCGGAAAAAGTTGACAGGTATGTTTCAGTCCCGGTGATTATTTGTGAAATTGTGCAAACGACAGCCTTTTCAAGGCATTTCAAGGAAGGAGTGGTAGCATGCAAGCTCCCTAATTGACCCAGTACAAAGGGCATCAATACATTGTTGGGGAGGGTCATGTGTTTTTTCTTAATCACTTTGGAGGGTCATAGAAACATTTCTTGCTGGTGAGGGAGGGTCACGTCTTTTTTGACTAACGCTCCCAAAACTACTCCGGTGGCCACTTAAATAAATAACGAATAGTCCCTTATTATTTTGGTTTTCGGAACTGTAATAGGGTAATTGTTATTTACTCAATCATAACAACACAACTGCACTTTTATTGATATTACCTGAAAAACACAATTAAATAACATGACTTATTAATGTTTACAAAAATGGATTTAAAGTGTTTTGGAAAAGAGCTCTTCAAATGCTAGGCTATATGGTTTTCAAGACAGTCTAGCCTACCCATATCTGGGATGTGATCATCTTAGGTCAGCCTTTATATTAGGGGGAAATACTTTGTGTCTGCATCCATGCCACCTGAAGCATGCTGGTAGAAATATCTATTGAAAAGCACAGTTGATCTGTGTGTATCATGAACAACTTTTTGATTCTTGATTTGGAAAGCAAGTTCTTTATTTTGGGCTGCTATTCAGCCCAAAGTTGAATAAAATGTAGAATTTTGCTGCAATTTCAAAACCGGATTACTCAGGATCCGCTTACTGTACAGAGGAATGGTTTATATTCTTGTGTTCGGTAGAGTCTGTCGTCTGTTTATTTAGATATATGGTTTGCTATGTTTTGACCAAGGTGTTTGTGAGATATACCACCGAGAGTAATGGGTGTGGAGATGGATGAAGCACTGTGTGCACAATGGAAATATGATTAAATGCCATGTATAACGTTAATTCTCTCACGAACCGTTTATCACAACACCTAGCCGCTAATATCATGGAAAAGCTCAGGTTCTGCTCTTTCACGTGATCTGTGTCATTTATGTGTGATAAGTACTCCGTGAGCCATTCAACAGAGAATAATGCATGTGAATTTGAACACATTTTGCGTCCGTCGGCCACATAGCCAGGGTGGCCCCCCTGATGCTGTCCTGTCCTGTCCTGTCCGCTTTATTCTCCTCGGTTGGCTTCTCGTTTTCAGAACTTCTGATTACTGGGTTGGCTCCATCCCAACAGACACCACCACCGTCTTCATCATCCAGGGCTTCCGCCACTTCATCAGTCCAGGGCCAGATTAAACGTCAGGCACTGATGAACGCTCGGCATCATGGGAAACTTTGTCTGGTTGCGTAGTGGAGAAATGAATGTCTTCTCTATCTATCATGTGTCTCTAACAGAATCAACTGTTTTGGTGTTGGAGAGTGTGTGTGTGTGTGTGTGTGTGTGTGTGTGTTAGAGAGAGAGGGAAGGAGAGAAAGAAAGAGACAGGATTCCCTTGTGTTTATGTGAGTGTGCATGTGCATGTGCATGTGTGTGTGTGTGAGCGAGCAAGACAGAGAGAGTGTGTGTGTGTGAAAAAAAGTCTGGGCGATATTAATGATGTCACTCCCACTTACTCTGACATCTCGCTCTCTGTCACACACACACACACACACACACAGTGTCTCTCTCTCCCTCCTCCACTTTCTGTCTGTGGACTTCTCTGTCCACTTGTCCCTGCGGTCCTCTGGCGGTATGGCATGCCAGGTGTGAGATGTCCTCTACATGCATGTGAACGTGGCGTGGGACATGTCCCCTGCGGTCCTCTGGCGGTATGGCATGTGAGATGTCCTCTACATGCATGTGAACGTGGCGTGGGACATGTCCCCTGCATGTTCTCGCCCCTGCTTGATTCCCGGTCACGCAGAGCCATCAGGCGCCTGTCACTGAGCGGCCACGTACACTTCGTGCCTTTCAGCGAGAGGCTAATTGGATGGAGGAGGAGTGATTCTGATGCCTGATCTCCATGGAGACGTCACCTAGCGCCCAGCGACTCCCCTGAGACCCCGCTCTAATCACATGACCCATGTTTTTATTTCATAACAAAGCAAAGCAGCGGAACATTTACTTCACACAGTGATGCGTTCTCCTGGGATTGAGTTCATGATGTTTCAGGTGTTGGCACCTAGATCATGGTTGAGCTTTTGTGCCGCCAGAATAACAATATCTGTCTCAGAATAATAATAATAATAATAATAAAACATCAGGCAAAAACATCAGGCTGACTTGGTTAGGTGAAATGAGAGAAAATAAGACAACATTAAGAAACAAGTAGGTAGGAGGTTTTGCTGCTTGTATTTAATTACGTTGCTGTGTGTGATTGTGTTTAATTACGTTGCTGTGTGTGATTGTGTTTAATTACGTTGCTGTGTGTGATTGTGTTTAATTACGTTGCTGTGTGTGATTGTGTTTAATTACGTTGCTGTGTGTGATTGTGTTTAATTACGTTGCTGTGTGTGATTGTGTTTAATTACGTTGCTGTGTGTGATTGTATTTAATTACGTTGCTGTGTGTGATTGTGTTTAATTACGTTGCTGTGTGTGATTGTGTTTAATTACGTTGCTGTGTGTGATTGTGTTTAATTACGTTGCTGTGTGTGATTGTGTTTAATTACGTTGCTGTGTGTGATTGTGTTTAATTACGTTGCTGTGTGTGATTGTGTTTAATTACGTTGCTGTGTGTGATTGTGTTTAATTACGTTGCTGTGTGTGATTGTATTTAATTACGTTGCTGTGTGTGATTGTGTTTAATTACGTTGCTGTGTGTGATTGTGTTTAATTACGTTGCTGTGTGTGATTGTGTTTAATTACGTTGCTGTGTGTGATTGTGTTTAATTACGTTGCTGTGTGTGATTGTGTTTAATTACGTTGCTGTGTGTGATTGTGTTTAATTACGTTGCTCTTGTTTCTTGTGTTCATTTGACTATTTCCAGCTACTTCATCATCGTCTTTAACAAGGAGACATGAAGGGAATAATGAGAGAGCACTGTGTGTGTGTGTGTGTGTGTTGTTGTTTACGTGATGTGACTAGATGAAGAGTTGTGGTCACGGCGACGGTGGATTGTGGTCACGGTAACGGTGGCCCCCAGGCAGACAACACATAGTAGGAGCTTGAGCTCCTGATGTTCCTTTACACATTGCCCCAGCCTGACTCATGCAGTGCACAGATAAATCAAGGACCTCGATCCATTAAATAAGACATATGCTCACGGCTGACGTAGGCAGTCGATCGTCATATACTGTCTTTTATTTTAAACCCATTAAGTAAAAAGGAAAAAAAATCCCACTAATGTAAATCAGACATAAGCAATGCACAAAGAAAAGAAGATGTAACGCTTCTCTGGGTCAAAATGTTTTTGTTATAGTCAAAACAAATTCAGGATGCTCTTCAAAAAGGGAAAAACAGGAAAGTTGAGGCACTCCTGATGCATATTAAAAGCCTTTAATCAAAAATGCCTGCAAAAATAAGCAATGCACATTTTGACAATCAAGCAGCAGGCGAACACGTCACCCAGTGACTGCGCACTGCTCTTGGTTGTAGCTAACGTCTCACACCTCCAGCAGGCTAACACACCGGCGTGTGAGTGTGTTTGCTGGCTCATTAGCATGGCGCTAACCTCCAGCAGGCTAACACGCCGGCGTGTGAGTGTGTTTGCTGGCTCATTAGCATGGCGCTAACCTCCAGCAGGCTAACACACCGGCGTGTGAGTGTGTTTGCTGGCTCATTAGCATGGCGCTAACATGCTACTCTCCGGTCTTCAGCGGCGACGGTGGAGGGTATCTACCCACAGAGGTGACCTGTTTTGGATGCCGGGGGAGATGAGGGTGTGTGTGTGTGTGCTTGTTTTCCCCGTGTGTTGTTTAGTCATTTACATGGTAATGACCCTGTTGGTGCCTATGTTTAGACAAGCGTGTGCAATCAGAGCAAAGCCTTCTGGGTAATGACTTCATCTGACCTGTGCACCCAGGGGGGGGTAGGGACACACACACACCTATACAAAAAAACATACTTGGAGGAATGGACACACACACACCTTAAAAACACACACTTAAAGGAATAGGGACAGAGGACACTGACACACACAATTCCACAGTGAGTAAATAACACAAGTATTCACACACACCGTACAATTTACACGCACATGCAATATACCCACTAACCAGGAAAATGCACTATTGCTCACCCAACACTTCCACGAAAAACACACATGCCCTACACAACTATTTACACACACACACACACACACACACACCGTGAGTAAATAAATGAGGGGACATAGGCCCTCTCTGTTGGCCTGAACACTAATTTGCTCTAATAAAGAGTGCTGTCAGAGTTGGCCGAGTCGATGGAGCACCCACACACACACACACACCCGAGAGCTCAGGCAGACGCTCACACACACACACACACACACACCCGAGAGCTCAGACACTCACACTGGATTGCTCACTGGCCCGAAACCCCATCAGGCTGCTCCTCTACCTCCATCTTACTCTGTCCATCCCTCTTTCTCTCTCCATTCATCCCTCCCTCTATCTCTCCATCTCTCTTTGTCTCAGAGGGATGAGAGAAGACGGCTCCCTCCTTCACTCCCTCCATCACTTGCTCTCCATGTCGGAGAGGAGGAAAAGTGAGGCAGGCTTCTTCTCTCTCTCCCCCTCCCCTTCTCCATCCTTCGCTCCCTCTCTCCCTCTCTTTCTCCCCCTCTTGTTCGCTCTCACTCTTCCCCTTTCTCTCTCTCTCTCCCTCTCTCTCTCCCTCTCTCTCCCCCTCTCTCTCCCTTTCTCCCCCTCTCTCTCTCCCCCTCTTGTTCTCTCTCTCTCTCCCTCTCTCTCTCCCTCTCTCTCGGAGGACTGAGAGGGCAGGAGAATGGTGAATGTTGACAAGGGCATTCAGTGCCAGGGGCTTCAGCCCCAACGTGTGTGTGTGTGTGTGTGTGTGTGTGTGTGTGTGTGTGTGTGTGTGTGTGTATGTATGCAGGGTGTGTGTGTGTGTGTATATGTATGCAGGGTGTGTGTGTGTGTGTATATGTATGTGGGGTGTGTGTGTGTGTGTGTGTGTGTGTATATGTATGCAGGGTGTGTGTGTGTGTGTATATGTATGCGGGGTGTGTGTGTGTGTGTGTGTGTGTGTATGTATGCAGGGTGTGTGTGTGTGTGTGTATATGTATGCGGGGTGTGTGTGTGTGTGTGTGTGTGTGTGTGTGTGTGTGTGTGTGTATATGTATGCGGTGTGTGTGTGTGTGTGTGTGTGTATATGTATACAGGGTGTGTGTGTGTATATGTATACAGGGTGTGTGTGTGTGTGTGTGTATATGTATGCTGTGTGTGTGTGTGTATATGTATGCGGTGTGTGTGTGTGTGTGTATATGTATGCGGGGTGTGTGTGTGTGTATATGTATGCGGTGTGTGTATATGTATGCGGGGTGTGTGTGTGTGTGTGTATATGTATGCGGTATCTGTGTGTGTGTGTGTATATGTATGCGGGGTGTGTGTGTGTGTGTGTGTGTGTATATGTATGCGGTGTGTGTGTGTATATGTATGCGGTGTGTGTGTGTGTGTGTGTGTATGTATGCGGGGTGTGTGTGTGTGTGTATATGTATGCGGGGTGTGTGTGTGTATATGTATGCGGTGTGTGTGTGTGTGTGTATATGTATGCGGGGTGTGTGTGTGTGTGTATATGTATGCGGTGTGTGTGTGTGTGTGTATATGTATGCGGGGTGTGTGTGTGTATATGTATGCGGTATCTGTGTGTGTGTGTGTGTGTGTATATGTATGCGGGGTGTGTGTGTGGGTGTGTGTATATGTATGCGGTGTGTGTGTGTGTGTGTGTGTATATGTATGCAGGGTGTGTGTGTGTGTATATGTATGCGGGGTGTGTGTTTATGTGTGTATATGTATGCGGGGTGTGTGTGTGTGTGTGTATATGTATGCGAGGTGTGTGTGTGTGTGTGTGTGTATATGTATGCGGGGTGTGTGTGTGTGTGTATATGTATGCAGTGTGTGTGTGTGTGGGCATTCTGTTCCAGCGGTTTCAGCCCCAACATGGCTGCCACGCCTGGGAGACACTTGCTATTTGTGCCCTCCTCCTGTGTGTATGTGTGGTGTGTGTGTGTGTGTATGTGGGGTGTGTGTGTGTGTGTATGTGGGGTGTGTGTGTGTGTGTATGTGTTTGTGCCCTCTGATGCGGTGGCCTCCTCCTGTGTGTATGTGTGGTGTGTGTGTGTGTATGGTGTGTGTGTGTGTATGGTGTGTGTGTGTGTATGTGGGGTGTGTGTGTGTGTGTATGTGGGGTGTGTGTGTGTGTGTATGTGGGGTGTGTGTGTGTGTGTATGTGGGGTGTGTGTGTGTGTGTATGTGGGGTGTGTGTGTGTGTGTGTATGTGGGGTGTGTGTGTGTGTGTATGTGGGGTGTGTGTGTGTGTATGTGGGGTGTGTGGTGTGTGTGTATGTGTTTGTGCCCTCTGATGCGGTGGCCTCCTCCTGTGTGTATGTGTGGTGTGTGTGTGTGTATGTGGTGTGTGTGTGTGTGTATGTGGGGTGTGTGGTGTGTGTGTGTGTGTGTGTGGGGTGTGTGTGTGTGTATGTGGGGTGTGTGTGTGTGTGTATGTGGGGTGTGTGTGTGTGTGTATGTGGGGTGTGTGTGTGTGTATGTGGGGTGTGTGTGTGTGTGTATGTGGGGTGTGTGTGTGTGTATGTGGGGTGTGTGTGTGTGTATGTGGGGTGTGTGGTGTGTGTGTATGTGTTTGTGCCCTCTGATGCGGTGGCCTCCTCCTGTGTGTATGTGTGGTGTGTGTGTGTGTGTATGTGGGGTGTGTGGTGTGTGTGTGTGTATGTGGGGTGTGTGTGTGTGTGTATGTGTTTGTGCCCTCTGAGGCGGTGGCCTCCTCCTGTGGGCTCACCCAAATAATAATGAATACCTCATTAATACCTCATTAATACCTCATTAACAAATAGCGTCATGCTTCATGGTCAAAATGTCAACATAGAGTATGAATTACAATGTTCTTCCTTCTCTGAATTATACCTCACATGGTGCAGCTCACCTGTCATCTCACCTGTCCTGTCTTCTCACCTGTCCTGTCATCTCACCTGTCCTGTCATCTCACCTGTCCTGTGTTCTCACCTGTCCTGTCATCTCACCTGTCCTGTCATCTCACCTGTCCTGTGTTCTCACCTGTCCTGTGTTCTCACCTGTCCTGTCATCTCACCTGTCCTGTGTTCTCACCTGTCCTGTGTTCTCACCTGTCCTGTCATCTCACCTGTCCTGTCATCTCACCTGTGTTCTCAACTGTCCTGTCTTCTCACCTGTCCTGTGTTCTCACCTGTCATCTCACTTATTCATTCTTTCCTTCTTTTCTTCCGTCCTTCCATCCCTCCATCAGTCACCCATTCACTCACTCACCCATTCTCTCACTCACTCACTCACTCACTCACTGTTATATATATAAATATACTTATATAATATTTATACTATAAATATACTGTACATATTTATTTGTTTCACTGTGTTGAGACAACAATGGATTTAATTTAAAGCAATTATTCTGCTTTGAACACTTTTGAGGTTAAAAGCATCTGTGTTTGGATGAAGCAACATCCATTTGTGTGTGTCTGTGTGTAGTAACATCCATTTGTGTGTGTCTGTGTGTAGCAACATCCATTTGTGTGTGTGTCTGTGTGTAGCAACAGCCATTTGTGTGTATCTGTGTGTGAATGTGATGGGGATGTGCACGTGCACGTGTGTGTGTGTGTGTGTGTGTGTGTGTGTGTGTGTGGCAATATGTGTGTCTGTGCAGGAATGTTGTCGTTTTGTGTTGAGAGTTGATCACTGGAGGACATCTCACAGCGAGATTACATTGTTTCTTTCTGTCTGTGTTTGTCCACGCATCCCTCATCAGTGCTGCTAAGTCTTATGGCCTTAGGCTACTTTTATTAAGGAGTGTGTGTGTGTGTGTGTGTGTGTGTATGTGTATGAGAGCAAGAGAGAGAGAGAGAGAGCGAAGAAGGAAAATTCCATACATTTAGAACTCCACTCTATAGGTTTATTATCTTTGCTCTCTCATATCAAAATTCAAATATTTGCATGTAATGGCTAACATAGCATTTTAAAATAAATAATGTAACACACATGACATATGTTCCAAAAGTAGTGTGTGCGTGTGTGTGTGTGTGTGTGTGTGTGCGTATGTGAGTGTTTGTGAATGTGAGTGTTTGTGTGTGTGTGTGTGTATGTGTGTGTGTGTGTGTGTGTGCGTATGTGAGTGTTTGTGAATGTGAGTGTGTGTGTGTGTGTGTGTGTGTGTGTGTGTGTGTGTGTGTGTGTGTGTGTGTGTGTGTGTGAGTATATGTGTGTGTCATAGTGGCTCAGGGGTCCTTCTACTTTCATAGCAGCGGGCGATGATGACATCACCACATTGGCAAAGAGGGAAGCCAATTAAAGCCATCGCATCACTTTAGACAGCTGAGAGAGAGAGAAAGAGAGAGGGAAGAAGAGAGAGAGAGAGAAGAGAGATATATGAAGGAAGAGAAGAGGGGGAGGAAAATAAAGAGGAGAGGGGACAGATGGAGGGAGAGAAAGGGAGGAATAAAAATAGAGAAAAGGAAGGAAAGAGAAAAGAAAGGATATAAAAGAGAAGGAGGGATAGAGAGGGAAGGAAGGAGAGAGAGAAGAAAGCAGAAGGAGGTTATAGATTGAGAAGGGGCATATTAAGACTGAAGAGAGAGAGAGAGAGAGAGAGAGAGAGAGAGAAAGCCCATTAACCAATCCGTAAAGATGGACTGTGCTTCCCTCCCAGCATATGTTCCCCTCTCCTCTCCTCTCCTCTCCTCTCCTCCTCCACTTTCTCACCCCTCCCCTCCCCTCGCCACTCTTCCAGCATATGTTCCCCTCTCCTCTCCTCTCCTCTCCTCTCCTCCTCCACTTTCTCACCCCTCCCCTCGCCACTCTTTTCATCACCCTTTTTTTTCTCATTTTCTCTCTCCTTATTTATCATCCCTCCCCTCTTTCTTCTCCCCTCCTCTTTCCCCTCCCCTCTCTATTCCTCTTTTCTCTCCTCTCTCTATTCCTCTTTTCTCTCCTCTCTCTCTCTCACTTAATCTCTCTATTCTCCTCCTTCCCCTGTTGCTTATTTTTTGTCCATGTCGGACATTTTAATGTATCAGGTGGTTCAATAGACAGATGTTCTAAACCTCTCTCTCTCTTTCCCTCTCTCTCTCTTTCTCTCTCTCTCTCTCTCTCTCTCTCTCTCTCTCTCTTGTCAAGAGAATGTAAATGCCCACACCATGATGACATTTACATTTACTCAGGCTCAATCACAGGAACAAATACAAACAATCTTCTCTCTCTCTCTCTTTCGCTCTCACTGTCACACACACACACACACACACACACACACACACCTAGATGGAAAATATTGCTGCCCTCAGGAGTTTGCAGAATAGGAGTAGCATACTGACACACTAATAAACGAGTGTTCTAAACCTCCCTCACTCATCCTCCCCTACTTTCTCCTCTCTCTTCCTCCCTCTCTCTCTTTCTCTCCCTCCCTCTACCCTCTCATCTCCCTGGCCTCTCTCCTCTTCTCTTTCCCCTCCTTCTGTCTCTCTCTCCCTCTCTCTCTCTCTCCTTCCTTCCCTTCTCTCTCTCTCTCTCTCCTTCCTTCCCTTCTCTCTCTCCCTCTCTCTCTCTCTCCCTCCTTCCCTTCTCTCTCCCTCTCTCCCTCCCTCTCTCTCTCTCTCTCCGTTGTGTCCCTTCTCTGGGTTGTGAGCAGCAGAGTTAATTGAGGGCTCGTTAACTCGTTACCCGTGTGGAGGTGACATTGAGAGGGACATGGGCTCTACGGTGCGGGATGCGAAAACAGGCTCTCCATGTGATGAAGATTGCTCCCACACATGTGCAATGATACACACACACACACACACACACACACACACACAGATGCACATGCATAATCATTTTAGCTGACGCTTTTTCTGAAGTGACATATTTATAATTATGTCAATTATATTACAAGGGCATGGTTACACTGTGTCTGGGGTTAAGTGTCTTGCTCAAGGGCACAACAGTGGAAGCCGGGAATTGAACCCACAACTTTTCTGGTTGCTACATGCTAGCCCAGCTCCTTAACAACTACACTAGCAACCCCCCCCCATCACAAAATATGGCAGAATCTTACTATGGCGATAAGCATAGTCTTTTGTCATGGTTAGAGGTAATATATTTAACTGAGTGATGACATTTTGGCTAAATACGCTAAAGTAATTAAACATGTATTTCAAATACATCTAATTAAAATACTACCCATGTCTGCTCCCCCCCCCCCCCACACACACACACACATACACACACACACACACACACACACTACAGTGTCAATACTAGCATATTTATACGTTTCTTGCAAACAATAGATGAACATATAGGGAAGTCCACTTGCACTGTCCAGCCGAAGTGACTGAACAAACCCACTATAAGCACAGTATAAGCACAGTCTGTAGTGATGCATTATCATCACAGTATAAACGCAGTCTGAAGCTATGCATTATGATCACAGTATAAACGCAGTCTGTAGTGATGCATTATCATCACACAGTATAAACACAGTCTGTAGTGATGCATTATGATCACAGTATAAACGCAGTCTGTAGTGATGCATTATCATCACACAGTATAAACACAGTCTGTAGTGATGCATTATGATCACAGTATAAACACAGTCTGTAGTGATGCATTATGATCACACAGTATAAACACAGTCTGCAGTGATGCATTATGATCACAGTATAAACGCAGTCTGTAGTGATGCATTATCATCACACAGTATAAACGCAGTCTGTAGTGATGCATTATCATCACACAGTATAAACACAGTCTGTAGTGATGCATTATGATCACAGTATAAATGCAGTCTGTAGTGATGCATTATGATCACACATTATAAACACAGTCTGTAGTGATGCATTATGATCACAGTATAAACGCAGTCTGTAGTGATGCATTATCATCACACAGTATAAATGCAGTCTGTAGTGATGCATTATCATCATGCATTATCATCACACAGTATAAAAGCAGTCTGTAGTGATGCATTATCATCACACAGTATAAACACAGTCTGTAGTGATGCATTATGATCACAGTATAAACACAGTCTGTAGTTATGCATTACGATCACAGTATAAACGCAGTCTGTAGTGATGCATTATGATCACAGTATAAACACAGTCTGAAGTTATGCATTATGATCACAGTATAAACGCAGTCTGTAGTGATGCATTATGATCAGAGTATAAACACAGTCTCTAGTGATGCATGTACGAGCACACAGTATAAACACAGTCTGTAGTTAAGCATGTACGAGCGCACAGTATAAACACAGTCTGTAAGGATGCATGTATGATCACACAGTATAAACGCAGTCTGTAGTGATGCATGTATGTTCACACAGTATAAACGCAGTCTGTAGTGATGCATGTACGACCACACAGTCTAACTTATGTTTACCATTTCTGCTGTAAGTGCATGTTGGGTGTTATGTCTGTATGCTACTGAGACCCTTGAATTTCCCCTTGAGGATCAATAAAGTATCTATCTATCTATCTATCTAATTGCAGTGTAGCTGTGCATGTACGAGCACACAGTCTAATTGCAGTGTAGCTGTACAGTAGAAACTCTCATCCACCTTCTGCCCACTCTTGTGTGATGTTCCGTTCCCTGTGGCGTTACCGTGGCAGCGCGGGTCTGGCGTCCTGTTCCCGTGGTAATTAGTCAGGGCGCCCCCTCGCTCCTTTGACCCCCTGGGCGCCCAGCACTTCAGAACTCCCACACCGCTACCAGCTGAACTACTGCCACAAAGAGTGAGCAGCACAGACTCTGTCTTTCTTTCTTTCTTTCTTTCTTTCGTTGTTTCTTTCAAATGGCAGTTTCATCTTCAGGAAAGAGCAGAGAGGCTGACTGTCTTTGTCCTTCTCTTTGTCCATCCATCCATCCATCCATCCACCTTCCATCCATGCATCCATCCCTCCATCCATCCATCCATCCACCTTCCATCCATCTATCCACCCATCCATCCATCCATTCATCCATCCATCCATCCATCCACCTTCCATCCATCCATCCATCCATCCATCCACCTTCCATCCATCCATCCATCCATCCATCCATCCATCCATCTCTGCATGCTCCTAATCATTTTTTGGGAATTGAGCACACTAGCTCAGTTACTAGAGTTTCATTGCTACTGTGTAACGGTAATGAATTGTGTTTGTGTAATGATGTGATGAGAAGTCCTTTGAGTGAGTGTGTTCATGTGTGTGTGAGTGTCGGACTCTCAGGATTATGCAGGTGTGAGGGTCTATCAGCAGGTATGTGTGTGTGTGTGTGTGTGTGTGTGTTTGGGGTTGTAGTCTCTGCACCTTTCCTGGAGAGTGAGTGGTCTGGACCCTCTGCTTCTCTGCTTCTCAGCAGGTGTGTGTGTGTGTGTGTGTGTTTTTGTGTGTGCGCAGGTGTGTGTATGAGTGTGTGTGTGTGTGTGTGTGTGAGTGTGTGTGTGAACGCAGGTGTGTGTGTGTGTGAGGGTGATGGTGTTAGGTCACCTGTCAGACAGCAGATGTTGAGGGATGTTTCCTTTCTGCTGGCTAAAGCCCACAGGGGCTCAGTTATGCACAGCTTCCTCCTCCTCCTCCTCCCCCTCCTCCTCTCCCTCCTCTCCCTGGACCCTCTCCTCCTCCTCTCTTCCTCCTCCTCCGTGTGTGTGTGTGTGTGTGTCTGTGTGTGTGCTGTGTGTGCGTGTGTGTCTTGTCCATCTTTGTGTGTGTGTGCGTGCGTTTGTACGTATGCGTGTCTGTCCGTCTTCGTGTTTGTGTGTGTGTGTTGTGTGTGTGTGTGTGTGCATCTGTCTTTGTGTATGAGTGTGGTGGGTCGGTGTGACACTATGAGTCATGCTTTCAGAAAAGCTTTTGTCTGGGCCCCTGCAGACATACAGACACATCAGGCTTTAAGATACTCCAGTTGTCAAAACAGCTCTTCCTGCATAATGGATACTACGGTGTAATACATAAACACATTTTATATAACATATCCAATCATGTCTAATATAATACTATATGTACCGCAGAGCGGTACAAAATATGACCGCCGCCCAGTCCAGCACATTTTTTCCACAAAAAGAAATCACGCTGAAAGGCCTATATGATTCTAACTGTCTCACTAAATTGCATTATCCACACTCAATTCTCACTGGTATCTGCTAGACAACAAGTACCAAAACATGATTAGTTCATAGATTTCACATGTAAAATTCATTTTATACCACCCCACCTCCATCTTGCCTGTTCATAATTATGAGAAATTCTTGATTGTTTGTGTTATGTTTATGTTATGTGTGTGGGTGTGTGTGTGTGTGTGAGTGTGTGTGTGTGTGTGTGTGTGTGCGTGCCTGCGTATGTGCCTGTGCATGGAAGCGTACATATGTCTACTGTGTGAGTATGTGTCATGATTACTGTGAATGTGTGTGTGTGTGTGTATCTGTTTGTGCACATGTGTGCACATGAACTGGGTTAACATGACCCCTGGAGGCAAATATACGGAAAAAATGGTCATCCTAGGCCCTACAGTTCTCAAGATATTCACAGAGAACTGTGTCTGGCCTACCCTCCTTTCGGGGGGTCCAGTCCAGCGGGGGGGCTACAGATCAAAACGAAAAATGACAGTTCCATGCTATCCATGTGGGGGTACATGCCCACCAAGTTTTGTGTACCCCGGTCTTTCAGTGTCCCGGGAATCCTTGTTGGTGTACGTCACTAAATGTACACATAAATTGTTTTATTGTAAGGCCCCCCATGAACGAAAGTACACAAAACTTGGCATGCATTCGGAGGGTGTCATAATGATCCTACACTTTCAATTTTGTGCAGATTTGACCATGTCAGCCAGAGATATTGTGATGAAAACACCTAATTTTTTGCTTTTTAATTTTTAACTAGGTGGCGCTATACATGAAATAAGTGGTAATGGGATGGGTTGACATGGCCCCTTGAGATCAACATACAAAAAAAAGGTGGACCTCCTAGGCCCTACGGTTCTCGAGATATTCACAGAAAACTGTGTCTGCCCTACCCTCCTTTCGGGGGGTGCAGTCCAGCGGGGGGGCTACAGATCAAAACGAAAAACGATGGTTCCATGCTATCCATCTGGGGTTACATGCCCACCAAGTTTCGTCTACCCCGGTCTTTCAGTGTCCCGGGAATCATTGACCGAAATTTGGACATGCGAAAAAGAAAAAAAAAAAAAAAAAATCTGACTAAACCTATATGACCGCCGCTTCGCTGCGCGGCGGTCATAATAATATAATATAATATGACATTATCCAAAATTATATAATATCATATTATATCACATCATATAATAAGTCAAAGCATATACTCAGGGGTGTAGTGGGCGTTGGACGCGGGGGAATGGCGTCCCCCCACTTCTTGGAGCATTGTTTTGAGCATTTTAATAAGCACTCCACCATGCGTAAAGACATTAAAATCTACACAGCTCGTTGTTCCGCGTTACCCGAAAGTAGCTAGAAAGTGGCTATAAAACCATATATTATACAACTGCCTGTATCCGAATCTAGCAAGCATCTTCATGGCCCTTCGTTTGTGTTTTGCAGAAAGCAGGTAGGCTAATCCAGTGATCAAAATGACAAGATAAGCATATGTGAGTAATACGAGTGATTTTTATCGAGGAAGCACCAATATAAGTGATAAGGCTATTTAACCATAATGACCCAACGGTGAACCTGAACTACTTTAGGAAAAACTTACGATTAGTGCAGCTACTCATCCAAACAAAAACTTTTCCAATGACTAGCACTTGCTTGCCCAGTGTTCTTTCTGTTATTTTTTTGTTTTATTTTATTGACTGTGCACCTCTGCATTTTAATCATTCGCAATGACATTCAGATACAGCTACAGTCCCCACACAACGTGTTGAATATGCGTGTGAATCCTGCTTGTGCTATTGTTATTGCCATCGTTAACGTGTGGTAATGAATGAAGCCATGCGGCATGTTATGCGTCAAGGAAATTTTAGACTACGCTAGATAACATAGGCTACTCTACATTATGGTTTGTCTGTTTATTGTATGATACAACAAAATGAAAAGCTACAGGCCATATTTATAGACTTTGGTGGAGTTGTAGTTTGGGTGAAGACATTAGGCTACATTTTGAAGCTAATTCGGTTTCATGTTCACGAAAGCTGGTAACAATTTCCCATGTTCTTGCATAGATATATTTTGGTTTGTTTTCTTTGTGTTTCGGGAGTATTTCAACCACAATTGCATGCTTATCTCCTCAGTGTATGAAGCACAGCAGACTGAACAGGACGGCAGATAGCACTTAGGCAAAGTCTTTGGCAAGATCTGAATGTTCTAAACAGATAATACCGTTCAAGTTTTTTTTTATTTCCTATTTCTTTCAATTCTTTAACTTAAGACATGTAAGAAGTAAGTTTATTCGCTGGGCAACGTACAAACTGACGAGTTACATTAGCCCTAGCACTATGAGCTACAATAAACGTTAGCTAGAATAGCTAGCTTCTAAGTGTGGCAGCTAAGTTATTATTTCATGTTCTGATATGACATTCTTAACGTTTTGACTATGTCACAACTGATAAAAGCAAGACAAATAAAGTAACCAAATCGCTTTGCAATATTTTACTCCAGAAATACTTATGGGTGTTCATTTACCATAATGTTAATTACAGTAGCCTAACGTTACGACCTAACGTTATCTCCCCTTGCTGTTACCACCAGTTTTAATAGCTTTACATTTGCGATCATGATCCATTTCATCTAACAACACCACTGGCATCTTCTTTGACTATCATACCCCAAACAGCAATACATTGAACTACAAAGATGTTATAGTAATGGTGTTCAGTTCATCATAATCGTTATGACATGATGTCATTTGCCGTCCGTCTCCTATCTTTTTGCCGTCCAGCATGGAGCGTCACGTGACTTAAGTCACGTGTCTGCAAGGGGTGAATACTGTATATAGCGTTATATTATGACGGTGTGAGCTATCACCTCATTGTCTGTTCTGCTGACAGAAGACCCAGGGTTGGATGTGCACAGAAAGCGTTAATACCGAGTTTATCTACAGTATGTGCAGAAAGCTCACGCTGTGCCTTGCTATATTGCGTGGAATTTACTAAGCTGTCACTTCAGAAAGCTAACGCTGTGCCTTGCTATATTGCGTAGAATTTACTAAGCTGTCACTTCAGAAAGCTAACGCTGTGCCTTGCTATATTGCGTAGAATTTACTAAGGTGGCACTTCATTACGCAAACAGCGCTCATCACAGTCTGTCCCTGCCCCCTACAACGCTATTTGCGCGCCCACAGCTGAACCACAAGCGCAGCGCCCACAGCTTAACCACAAGCACAGTTGAATGGAGCTAACGGTGGCGACATTAATAAGAATAACAATTTTAGCAACCACGCATGATTATAAAATGTCAACAAGCAGCGACATACAGAGTAGTAGTTCTCCTCCACTATTTCTAATACTCAAACTATGTACTGCATGTAGACTAGGACTATGACAGATTTAAAGCGCCTTATTCCGACCTCCGACTGAGGAAAAATTACTTGAACACAAAGTCGGGTTGGATTTTATGCTCGGAGACTCGTGCAGAATTCGACTCTGATTTGAGGTCACCATCGTATTCTCCAACAACGGCAGCCTCCCTTGCAACAACACAAGAGGCGAATCTCACTCTCATTACAAATAGGCATTATAGGTATTTATCACTAAATTATCAATAAAACAATTGTTCTTCTTGCTCAACCCTAGAAAGCAGTTCTAATAACTTATTTATGTGTTACTGCATTTGTTTTCCGAGCTGATCTCATGAACACACTTTTTTTTGGAGGTCGGGAATTTCAAGGTCGGGTCCTCCAAGTTTACAGCCGGCATGGAGGCAGTATGAAAATATGAAATTAGACAGACAAACAAAAGTAAAGGTTGCTTTCGACAGAGTTAAATTCTGCTGTCTCTGAGAGTTTCTCTAATAGACTAGGTGCACGCAAAGCTTTTCCTGTATGCTAATGTAGTTCCGATGGAGCGTTAGCTGTGTTGTGACGGCATCTTCTGTTATATTCTGCTCCTTACATCTTCATGAATATCTTGTTTGCTCAATAATGACAATTTTAACACATTCATAAATCCTTCTTTATCATATCGTAAGTGCTGATTCCCTAGTGCAACACCCAACCGTGTAGACACTAATGCTAGACAGATGTTATAAGCACTTCTCCATGCCTTTCAGATGCTATAAACACTTTTCCATGCATTTCAGATGCTATAAACCACTTTTCCTTCGCTCTCCCATAAATGCATATGCACAAGTAAGAAAAGCGCAGATAGCCATTCTGCGCTACAGTGGCACGCAAAATGCGCTTTGATCCACGTGCGATCACTTTTGTACATACGATGCCATGTTTAAGGGGCAAAAACCGTCAGTAACAGGCGGTAATTTGGCGGTAATGTCAGGAAAAGCACATAGTCATGTATGTCAGGGAAAGCACATAGTCATGTATGTCAGGGAAGCATAGAGTCATTGTTAACACTGTAACATGCATGGACAAACGACACAACGTGGAGAGAATTATGTGGACGCTGATGAATTGTGAATTGATCAAGATGTAATTGATATGAATATGTTCATTCTGTCATTATTTAGTGTTTGTGTATGTAGGTTGATTATATAACCTGTTATAAATTGATGTATATGTAGTCTGATGATATAAGCTGTTATAAATTGATGTGTCATGGAGATGTGGTGGGACCTCAATGGAGATGCATTGTTAACTGGAAGGAGAGAATCTTTTCAGCAGCCCTAGATAAATAAGACACAAACAAATGACAGGCAGCACACTGTGTGTGTGTGTGTGTGTGTGTGTGTGTGTGTGTGTGTGTGTGTGTGTGTGTGTGTGTGTGTGTGTGTGTGTTTGAGAGAGAGAGACAGGTGGCATTTACTGGTTTGTCTGCTCTTGAGTTCTCTGATCTGTGCTCGACGTGATGGTCTTTGATTTATTGGGAAGTGACAGGCAGAACAGCTTATGAATAGGAGAGAAGGAGAGAGGAAGGGAGGAGAGAGGGATGATTTTGTTGGAGAGAGAGAAAAGGCAGCAGAAGAGCAAAAGAAAAAAAGAGAGGAGTGAGAGATGAAAAAGAGAGAGAGAATGAGTGAGAGATCGAAAAAGAGGGGAAAGACCGAGCAGGCCACTCTGTCTAATTAACATTCCAGGTGTCATCTTTCCAGTCGGAGCTGATTAGCTCGTGAACA
The DNA here is from genome assembly GCF_046254945.1 of Alosa pseudoharengus. Taxonomy (NCBI): domain Eukaryota; kingdom Metazoa; phylum Chordata; class Actinopteri; order Clupeiformes; family Clupeidae; genus Alosa; species Alosa pseudoharengus. The sequence continues at coordinate 5,504,941 of NW_027468640.1, read as the reverse complement.
TATCACCTGGGGAGAAAATTGAATATTGATCTATTTTTCACGCTGCCTCCTTCGTTCATTCACTCATTTTTTTTATTTATTTCTCTTCTTCAAAACTCTGATGGAATTTAAATTCTGCTCATCAGAGTCAACCTAGCTGCTTCAGCTGGACCCGTAAAAGTCTACTGAGCATAATGCGCTGGACCCAACTAACCCCTCAGCAAGTGAGTTTGGAACATTCTAGAAGGCACTCATCAACAATATGGAAGATTCTAAAATCCCATTTGAATTTGAGCCATTTTATAGACCCATGGCTTTGGATGGACTTAGATATTCTTTAGAACATTCAGGTTATAACATTCTTATTACACGGCTCTTCAGAGTGCTGCAGAAAGTTCCATTCACGTGAATCGGACCTTCCCAACGTTCGGGCCTATGTTAAATCTATATAATCACCGGCAAAGTATATAATCACCGCTAACGGGTTGATTAACGTCTTTCATATTCCTCCGCAAGACGTCCGTTCGCTTATTGAAATGGAATTTCATTGAAAGGGAAAGTAAGCTAGCAAGACGTTGCCACGCAACACCTGAAACTGTCAAGTTATTTTGTCAGCGGAAGACACGAAACGGTAGCAAAATAATTTTTAAAGACCTATTGTGTTAGGTTTCAATACATTATCCCTTACTTAACACACCTGTGCGGTGGTCCTTGCTGAAGAAGTCACGTCCTTCCTCTTGCAGGTACAGTATAGAGCTTCCTGCTTTGCTTGAGACCGTGCTATTTATTGCTAAAGGTACAGGATAGAGCTTCCTGCTTTGCTTGAGACCGTGCTACTTATTGCTAACGCTATAGTAATACATTAGCTGGCTACATGAGATCTACTCATTTATTTAAACCATCAAATGCTGAAGAAAATGAGTCACTCAGGCCCTAGGTGGTTAAAATACTCCCGGACACAGAACTTTGTGAAGCTAAGAACTTAAATTCTATGAAGTGAGCCTCAATTATAACTGAGCCTCAATTATAACTGATTCTAAAACAAAACAAAAAAAACAGGGTAACACTTTATTTTAATGTGTCGCTATTACAGTGTACCTACCTAATTAGGTACAGTGGTACAACCTGTGTAACAACATGTACTATCAGGTACTATCATTGTACTTGCATTATGTATTTGTGGGTACCTACATATAGTTGTTAGTACATTGTAATACTGAGTGCTTTTACAAAACTTTGCCAATTTGCCTACATTTTCATCAGAGGCAAAGAGCAGACCTGAGACCTGCTGGATGGGGTAAATCTGGCCATGATAGATTTGATATACAAACCATTCTTAGCTCCAGTCAAGGCCTCATTGTCTTCAGTGTACATGTAACAGCTGTGCTGCTACAACCTTGCTACTCTTTGATACAGTGGAATAAACCTATTAAGTGTACCAGTTGTAACTGTAACAGCGACACATTAAAATAAAGTGTTACCAAAAACAGTAATGCTAAGATCATGTTAAACTGAAGCTGCGACTTGACCCCCTGATTTAGTTTTTAGATATACTTTTTTGTCTGTTCCAAAAGGTTACAGAAATGTTTCTTTGACAAGGCTCACATTTAAAAGACATTCATATGCAAGACAGAGTGTTCATTTGGTGTTATTGCAGAGGGGATGATGGATGTCTCTTTTTCCGGCTGTAACTGCAACAGGAGGGAGTGGTGGAGGCGGGGGGGGTGGGGGGGTTGCTTTCCTGACCACCGAGCGACTTGTACAGTTTTACAGTTCAGGTGTGTGTGTGGGGGGGGGGGGGGAGCCAATTATTTTTCCAGAGTGATTTATTATGCGGGAGAGTCGTGTTTTATGTTTGACTGTGAGTTGGTTGTAGCAGGAGGAAATGTTGAAGGTGAGAACTGATTCAATAAGGGAGCAGTAGACCAAAGTTAGTGTCCTTGCTGACCTGGAAAGTTCACATTCAGAGGCTCCACACTGATTTTCATAAAGGCATTGCTCTACATGCTAGCGTTATGCTAATGTTAAAGGAGAGATGTGAGCTCCCATATACATGTCCCCAGAGTATAGCACTGTAGCTGCCTGGCTGCATTAGCTGCTGGCTGTAGCAACTCGAGCTAGGTAAAACTGATTGTTTTTCTATTTTTTCGTTCCTACAGTACTCGGTAATGGAGATCTGTGTGAAAACTTGCCGGATTTCTTTTATAATAAGAGGGGATAAGTCGAGATTTCAAAACTGGCAGACTCCTGAAGAAAGTCCCAGAGAATGGAGAAGAACAGGGGTCATAAACATGTTGTGGAGGAGGGACATAGCTGACATCTAAACAAAAGGGAAGTTATCTACGGAATTCAGGAAGTCAACAGGAATGGTCCCTACCCTATCTGCCTCAAGGTCTGCAAATACCTGAGGCGGCCCTGAATATCACTTCAGGGAGGAGTGAATACTCCAAGCAGCTCCGCTGGCATCGGGTAGCAATAGCCACATCCATCTTCATGTAAACATTTCAATATTACACCCCCGGAAAACCACACACACACACACACACACAGAGAGAGTGGCAGAGAGAGCTAGTTTTGCCTGGGAAAGCACATGCAGGAGAGTGACCTCAGTGCTTAGAACTGCCTCAAGTGTTTGTTGATTTTACGCTGCGCTCACTATGCAAGTCAGCAGGCCTTCAACTCTGGTGATTTGTATCCTGATGAAAATACAGAGTGGCTTCTGTTGGCAAGTGTGTGTGTTTTTTGTGTGTTTGTGTGTGTGTGTGGGTTTGTGTGTGTGTGTGTGTGTTTGTGTGTGTGTGTTTTCTTTTTTCTCTCTCTCTCTCTCTCTCTCTCTCTCTCTCTCTCTCCCTGTCTTTGTTGTATAACAGACTTTATTTCCGCAGAGAGAACACACCATGCTACAAATACATTCATCACAGAACCAAAAGACCCCTGCCATTTGCCCCTTGAAAATAATAATTTATGACTGTTGCGTTTTCCAAAGAGAAAGCAATCCTCTCCACATAGCCGTATAGGTTACATTACGGAAAGTAGGCTACAAATGTGCAGGAAAAGTATTAGGTCCAAGATATTCCATGAATTCAACTCTTTCCAATCCT
>NW_027468640.1:5489361-5496861 GCF_046254945.1 Alosa pseudoharengus | reverse complement strand
GTCATATTGTGTTTGGTACTTCACACTGGTCATATTGTGTTTGATACTTCACACTGGTCATATTGTGTTTGGTACTTCACACTGGTCATATTGTGTTTGATACTTCACACTGGTCATATTGTGTTTGGCGATCACACTGATCACCACATGACTAGTCTGAAAATCAAAAGCCCAAATTGAGATGGTTCTCCTCCACAAATGCAGTAATGGTTGTCTTCCACAAATGCAGAAATGCTTCTTCTCCACAAATGCAGTAATGGTTCTCCTCCATAAATGCAGTAATGGTTCTCCTCCACTAATGCAGTAATGGTTCTCCTCTACAAATGCAGTAGTGGTTCTCCTCTACAAATGCAGTAATGATTCTTGTGACGGTCGGACCAGCCGCCGCCCAGAACGACGAAGAGGTGGCACATGTTTAGTCTTACACTGCTCTCGTTTAGCCTACTCTCCATACACACATAGTTAATTAGTTGTCTTTGTTCATGCACATTTGAAATATTACCCGATTACATTGTCATTTATTAAGTTCTCGTATCATTCAGTTACAATAACAATCTATGCTACAGTAGAAACAATCTATGCTAGTACAAACACGTTTACTTTCGTTTCACATTCTAAACTTTAGTTACGGATTAACACATTAAGTTACAGCTGGGCGCACACAGTTTGTATCTTATGTTTGTTATATCTACGTACACTTACATGTTTCTTTGAGATATCTTAAGTTACCGTGGCGGGTGGTGAGAGGCCAACGGCAAACACGTTTGGCTGGACTTCCGGGTGCTGAATCTTGGCAAAGGGCTTCTTGCTGCAATGGTGTCACGTTAAGAGTCCTCCGGAAGTATCCATCGGACATGGACGTCATGGGGGAAAGAGGAAGCTTAATTTGGTTTTATAATTAAGTTCATCCGTTAACTTTATTGATTATTTCCATTGAAGAATTAATATTTACTTATCTTTATTCTTATGTTGAACTGGCTATAGTTGTTATGTTTGTTGTTTTCTAAATGTCAATTAGTCGTAGTCTTCCCTTCTGTGTCTTGTTAGTCTAGCCGGCCGGCATATATGTTCCCCTGTTGTCCCATTTGGTTAGGTCAGTCTTTTGTGTTCAGTTCTCTCATACTGTATGCTTTGAGTTATGTTCTGTTCGTCTGACTTCATAGGCCTATCCTATTCTATTATGTTATGCTATGTTTACTTGAACTATTATTTCAATATGATTTATCATATCTGTTTTTGAAAAAAGAAAGACAAAAAAAATAAATGTTTCATTTTTGAAACTTAAAAACCTGCGTCCTCTTTAGCCAGCCTGCTCGATCCCTCACAGTTCTCCTCCACAAATGCAGTAATGGTTCTCCTCAACAAATGCAGTAAAAGTTCTCCTCCACAAATGCAGTACTGGTTCTCCTCTACAAATGCAGTACTGGTTCTCCTCTACAAATGCAGTAATGGTTCTCCTCTTAGGAGAGATCAGATCAGGGACAGCAGTGGTGAATCTTTTCTCTATTAGTTATAACACACACACAGACACACACACAGACAGACACACAGACAGACACACACACACACACACACAAACACGCACGCACACACACACTCGCACGCACGCACACACATGCACACAGACACGCACACACACACACGCGCACACACGCACACACACACACACACACACACACACACACAGGGTCTGTCGGGACAGCAGTGAAGACTCTTTTGTCTTTATTCGTTTTCTAAGCACTGTCGTCTGTGTGTGTGTGTGTGTGTGTGTGAGCTCTAAGCACTGTCGTCTGTGTGGGGGAATAGCTGCTGGTCTTAATGGAATTGTTATTTTTGGTTGTTGACAAACATGTGTAGTACTTCAGTGGGCCCATATGTGCATGAGAATGACTGTGAGGGCAAATGAAAGAGCTGTGCTCAGAGACCTCCTCCTTCTCACCATGTTGCCATGGTTGCGGGCCAGATATGTGCTCTGGCTTCATCAGAGTGCTAATGACCACCCTGGGCCAGGCCTCTCAGTCGGAAGCAAGAATGTGTGTGTGTGTCTGTGTGTGTGTGTGTGTGCGCGTGCGTGTGTGTGTGTGTGTGTGTGCGCACATCATGTGCAGGTGCGTACGTTAGTGCATAGGTATGTGTGTGGGTAAATGAAGGCAATTGTGTGAATGTAAAGATATGACTGTGTGTGGTAAGAGTGTGTGTGTGTTTGTGTGTGTGTTTGTGTGTGTGTGTGTGTGTGTGTGTGTACATATACATATGTGTGTGTGTGTGTGTGTGTGTGTGTGCCCATCCACTGAAGAACTGACTGACGGTACCCCAGTGCTGAGAGGCCAAGTCCAACTCTGGGTAATTGGTTAGCCTCTCTGCTCCGGGAACACACACACACTCTCTCTCTCTCTCTCTCTCTCTCTCTCTCTCTCTCTCTCTCTCTCTCTCTCTCTCTCTCTCTCTAACTATGTTACAGGTGTGTGAGTTTGCGCTCTTAATTACACAGGGGGAGTGGGGTGGGGGAGGAGAGAGGTTATATATGTTTCATGTTGGATAAGCTGTTGCAGAGACACCTGGGGGTGTGTGTGTGTGTGTGTGTGTGTGGTGTTTGAGAGCAAAGCAATGCTTTACATCCTTATTGATACTTTTTTCCACAGAAAATAGATGTACAGTAGAACACAAGAGGGAAACAGAGACATTGCATGAGGTAATGAGTGAGTGAGTAAGAGAGAGATAGATAGATAGAGAGAGAGAGAGAAAAGAAAGGGGAATAGAGAGGATGTGTGTGGGTGTGAGTAAGTAAGTAATTGAGTAAGTGTGTGTGTGTGTGTGTGTTTTCCTGCTGTAATGGTGCCCTGTTTAGTGTTGGTGCTTTGGCCTGTTGTTGGAGCTCAGGGTTGGAGGGGCTCGCTGGCGTCTCTGGCGTCTCCAGGCCCCTAATTGGGGATGAGAATCGGAGATGTGCACGCCGTGCTGGGAGAGGCCCCAGGTCACACACACATACACACACACACACACACACACACACACACACATATATGTGTGTATGGGAGATGTGTGCGCCGTGCTGGGGGATGCCCCAGGACATTTCAAATGTCAACTGCTGCTCTCCGCCAAGTTCTGAAGCCTCCAGCCGTAACAGAGCAGGAGTACTGATTAGCCAGACTGAATCAAACCCTCTCCTCTTTCCTCCTCTTTTCTCCTCTCCTCTCTTCTCCTCTCCTCTCTTCTCCTCTTTTCTCCTCTCCTCTCTTCTCTCCTCGGTCTCCTCTCCTCTCTTTCCTCTTTTTTCCTCTCCATCTTTCTGCTCTTTTCTTCTCCCTCTCCTCTCCTCCCTCTCTTCCTCCTCTCCTCCCTCACCCCTCTCTCCTCTCCTCTCTTTCCCTCTCCATTTTTCCACTCCTCTCTCCTCTCCTCCCTCTCCTCTCTCTCTTCTAATCTCTTTTTCTCTCCATCTTTCCACTCCTCTCTCCTCTCCTCCCTCTCCTCTCTCTCTTCTAATCTCTTTTTCTCTCCATTTTTCCACTCCTCTCTCCTCTCCTCCCTCTCCTCTCTCTCTTCTAATCTCTTTTTCTCTCCATCTTTCCACTCCTCTCTCCTCTCCTCCCTCTCCTCTCTCTCTTCTAATCTCTTTTTCTCTCCATCTTTCCACTCCTCTCTCCTCTCCTCCCTCTCCTCTCTCTCTTCTAATCTCTTTTTCTCTCCATCTTTCCACTCCTCTCTCCTCTCCTCCCTCTCCTCTCTCTCTTCTAATCTCTTTTTCTCTCCATCTTTCCACTCCTCTCTCCTCTCCTCCCTCTCCTCTCTCTCTTCTAATCTCTTTTTCTCTCCATTTTTCCACTCCTCTCTCCTCTCCTCCCTCTCCTCTCTCTCTTCTAATCTCTTTTTCTCTCCATCTTTCCACTCCTCTCTCCTCTCCTCCCTCTCCTCTCTCTCTTCTAATCTCTTTTTCTCTCCATTTTTCCACTCCTCTCTCCTCTCCTCCCTCTCCTCTCTCTCTTCTAATCTCTTTTTCTCTCCATCTTTCCACTCCTCTCTCCTCTCCTCCCTCTCCTCTCTCTCTTCTAATCTCTTTTTCTCTCCATCTTTCCACTCCTCTCTCCTCTCCTCCCTCTCCTCTCTCTCTTCTAATCTCTTTTTCTCTCCATCTTTCCACTCCTCTCTCCTCTCCTCCCTCTCCTCTCTCTCTTCTAATCTCTTTTTCTCTCCATCTTTCCACTCCTCTCTCCTCTCCTCCCTCTCCTCTCTCTCTTCTAATCTCTTTTTCTCTCCATCTTTCCACTCCTCTCTCCTCTCCTCTCTCTCTTCTAATCTCTTTTTCTCTCCTCCCTCTCCTCTCTCTCTTCTAATCTCTTTTTCTCTCCATCTTTCCACTCCTCTCTCCTCTCCTCCCTCTCCTCTCTCTCTTCTAATCTCTTTTTCTCTCCATTTTTCCACTCCTCTCTCCTCTCCTCCCTCTCCTCTCTCTCTTCTAATCTATTTTTCTCTCCATCTTTCCACTCCTCTCTCCTCTCCTCCCTCTCCTCTCTCTCTTCTAATCTCTTTTTCTCTCCATTTTTCCACTCCTCTCTCCTCTCCTCCCTCTCCTCTCTCTCTTCTAATCTCTTTTTCTCTCCATCTTTCCACTCCTCTCTCCTCTCCTCCCTCTCCTCTCTCTCTTCTAATCTCTTTTTCTCTCCATCTTTCCACTCCTCTCTCCTCTCCTCCCTCTCCTCTCTCTCTTCTAATCTCTTTTTCTCTCCATCTTTCCACTCCTCTCTCCTCTCCTCCCTCTCCTCTCTCTCTTCTAATCTCTTTTTCTCTCCATCTTTCCACTCCTCTCTCCTCTCCTCCCTCTCCTCTCTCTCTTCTAATCTCTTTTTCTCTCCATCTTTCCACTCCTCTCTCCTCTCCTCTCTCTCTTCTAATCTCTTTTTCTCTCCATCTTTCCTCCCTCTCTTCCTCCTCTCCTCCCTCACCCCTCTCTCCTCTCCTCTCTCCTCTCCCGTCTTCTCTTCTGTCTCCCTTAATGCTGAGACGACCCAATAAAAGCGGAATTGACCATCACCAAGGTCGTGACCTCTTCATTAGAGAAGCCCTCGGCACTCCACTGTCAATCAACACTGCCTGATGTCGCAGACACACCCACCCACCCACACACACACACACACACACACACACACACACACACACACACACATACCACACACACACACACACACCACACACACACACACACACACATGCACACACACCTCCCCCCCTGCCCCGCTGAGAGATGATGTTGCATCGCTCGGTTCAGGATGGGTCACCTGTGTGTATCTGGCTATCTCTGCCTCTGAGCGGTCAGTGGTGATTGTATTTTTCTGATGCAGGATGTGGTGCCTTACACATTCTATTGTTTTGGACAAAAATGTGGTTGTGATTGTGGTGCCCATTGTGCTCTTCGAGATAATTTAAAAACTACTTTCCCCTTTGGGCATTAAGAAAGTTAATATATTGTGTCATCGTTCTGTCTTCCACATTCATTAAAGGTTTGGTATGAATGTTGAGTCATGTCTCATGAAACAGTCATGAATGCTTTATGTGCAGTTTATAACAGCTGCTATGAATGTGTTATGAACTCACCCGTCAAGTAAAGTGTTACCGGTTTTTTGTCTCCTTTTGCCAATGTTCCAAATATTTTTCTTTACATTCTTAAATGATCTTATGGATGTTCAATTTGAAGTCAGCACTTGTCTGAGATAGGCTTGGGAATCGGTTCCAGTTTCCGGTTTGGTACACACGTTAACGATTCCACTAACGATTCCGAACATCCATTCCCATGTCGCGGCACGACGTCACAGTATGCGAAATTTAGAAATGTTTAAGCATTCAACTTCTGCAGTGTTTCCCCTACAATGTAGGCTAGTCAGCAGCGCTACTCCTAGAATTCAAGCGCTGCTGCAAAAAATTGCCTAATTAAAAAAATGCACGCAAGTGAACTTAGGGAACAGCTGCTGTTTGTTCAGGTTCGATGTCAACAAATAATAGTAGGCTAACGTTGAAGGCGCAGTCAGGGATTCCACAGGAGACCACGTTTGTGTTTATGTTTTAACTTTATTAGCAGACGCAATTTTGTGCAAAAAAACGTAGCCTACATTATGTTAAAGGGACACCAGGCAACGTTTTCGTGTTAATTACTCATCTTCGTAAGTCGGTATATGGTTAAATTACTCATTACAGGGCGAATGAAGACTCTCTCGCCCACCCCTACTGCCTGTAGGAAGAATATCCCGCTTGCAAGTTCAGTGTATCGTACCCGGCGACCGAAGCAGTTTCAGTTTCCATCCTGCATCCACAGCACAGAGGGAGGCTAACGAAACGCTAGCGATTGTTACAAACGTGTGTATAATGGCAGAGCCGGGCGAAAAAGCAGCGAAAACCCTTGACGGAAGATGCAAAGAAAAGGAAAAAAGCTTCAGACCGAGCGAGGGGGAGTTTCGTAGAGAAAAAGCATCAGGCTTGCCTGGTGTCCCTTTAACCAAGGAACCAAATTAAACACGCCAGCGAGGTAGCTTGCCCCTACCTTCAGTAGCCTTTTCCCAGATAAATTCCATGCATTGTTTCGTTTTTGTTTGTTATACTGTCAATGCTTTCAAGTCCTGTGTTACTAACATACCTAGACTGTGAAACTAAGGTCAAGCCTATTGGTGGGTTTAATTGAATTTCGGTAATAGTATATGCAACCATTTACATCTGGAGATAATTGTAATTTCCTGTAGAGCTCACCAAAATCATAGAAATGATACAAAACACTTATCTGCTATAATCCAAGATAGATTTGCTTCGTGTTGTTAGGCTTTTGAGCATTTATTTTACCAAATGACATGGAAAACACAATTAATTTCATCCATATATCCTTATGCACCATGCACAACAACGCTACTAAGTTAGCTTAAAACCGTGAGAATCAAGCAAGCCTCTCTGGCCGCCACGGCCTTAAAGTGACAGGCACTCAATTTGACCTGCACCGCACCAATACAGTGTAATGACATGAAAGAGAAGTCTATATAGTTTATACAGTGCTGTGCAAAAGTTAAGACACCATGCTAAAATTGACTAAAAGGAGGAATACAAATAATCTTTTGGAAATTGATCTTAATGGCTTAATTTAAAAAAAGAGGAAAAATCAATTATTAATTACAAAAATACATTTTTTGTGAATGTATCATGTATCGTGAATAAATAAATGTCTTAACTTGTGCACAGCACTGTACATTCTAAATAGTAATAGTTTGTACAGTGGCCTGTGATAAAGCTTTATTTTTTGTCATAATTTGTAACTCAATCTGTCAATTTCTTTCGACAAGAACCCAGAAGTCATCATTTAAGGAGTCATTTTGTCTTCTGGGGGGGGGGCTTCCTACGATCAACAGCACCACTGCTGGAAAAAATTCTAGGGGAAACACTGTTCTGTATTGATATTGCAGCCTTGGTATTCATTTTCTTAAACCACTTTAAATTAGACATTCAAAGCCAACAACTCTCAAAGCC
>NW_027468640.1:5461861-5481861 GCF_046254945.1 Alosa pseudoharengus | reverse complement strand
AAGAGTAAACTTCCATGTGACATGTGACTTGACAAACCGCTTTCTTCACAATCCCTCAAAGAGTCCTTGGATTCTTAGAAACACAGTTCTGTGTACCGCCGCCCTTCAGTTTTTTAAAGAAACTTAAAATTATACATTTTTTACCTTTTTCAGGAATGCAGAAGGTTCTAGTAATTCAAGGTGAGGGTGAAGTCACAGACGCTTTGTCCATATGTTATACAGTCTATGATATTTACCCATGACTTAGGCCTTTTCCTTCAGCAGAAATAAAGAACCTTCAATTGGAACCTGTTCTCAGAAGCATGTAGAAAGGACTGTTGTGCTGTTAATGACAGAGGTCATGATGGTGTCCGTAACCCAATCAGACGTGAGATCCTCAGGAAGAAGGGTGAACCACTTGACGGAGGAGCAGAGGAGGTGCTAAGAGCTAACTGAAGGTCACAGTACACTAGGGAGAAATTTAGGTAGGTTATGCCATTAAACACACACACACACACCACATTATATATACAAACACACACACACACATCACACACTTGTATACAAACACACACACACACACACACACACACTTACCAACCAGTATTGTTCAGACACTTTAGCCAGTGGTGTTCAGCTATACCCTCACCCTAGACATAAACATAATGAGCAAGCGCAGCCTCCTGCAGTCGCCGACTGCACATTTAATACTTTTGTGGGTCGCTGACTGCACCTTTAATACTTTGTGGGTCGCTGACTACACCTTTAATACTTTTGTGGGTTGCTTTAGTGGCCACTAGGAGAAGATGGGGCTGCCATTCTGTTTCATATTGATTTCTCATGAGTCCCGGTGAAAAAAGTAGTATATATTTGCCATATTGATTTCTCATGAGTCCCGGTGAATAAAGTAGTATATATTTGCCATATTGATTTCTCATGAGTCCCGGTGAATAAAGTAGTATATATTTGCCATATTGATTTCTCATGTGTTCAGGGGGGTATTCCATCAACCTCGCTAAAGGCCAAACCTGGCTTATTTCGATAAGTCTCGCTAATTTTAGTGAGAATTCCGTTAATTCCAATCCATTAATGAGGTTAACGTGAATCCCAGCTTGGTAACTATGGGAATTTATGCCACAGAACTAACCTGCTCCGTAGCAGGTTAACTTTCAAGCTAAATTAAGCTGTGTTGCAAAAAAAAACAATCAGTCGGAAAACGAGTCCAAACAGATGGTTTCCGTCAACCTGTGCTTTCGTCACCTGTAGCCTACAACTTCAAAAATAGAAGTAGGCCAAGCAATGTTTTTTCCGACAGTGTCACCAAGCATTATGCGACTTAAAATGTTTTAACTTCACGTGCGTGTGGTTCTAGGGATCTTGCTACTCTGCGTCATTTACGTTCTGTGGTGGCGTAACGTGCAGCGAGACGACACAGCAAAGGAGTTATATTCTTGCGTGTTCACAGGTTTGCTTCCCATACGAGTATTAAGGCTACATAGCTTATCACCTTGATAATGACATTTTTAGTTATACTCTTTAATGAAAGACATATACTGTTGATAAAGGGTCATGCACATTTGGTAGGCTGTCAATATGCTTTGCCAGTGGGCTATTATATCTGATGCAAGCCAAAGGATAATTCTGTAGCCTGTAGGCCTAAAGGCAGCCAATAATTAAAACTGCTTCATGTGTCGACAATTGTTCATGAATGTCAAATCAACTGTGTGCTACACAGATTAAATACTAGGCATAAATGACAAATTGAAAGCCATATTGCATTTCAGATAATTATATTTCAAACACTTTGGGACTTATGGGAGACAATACTATTATGTTGATACTCATTTATTTTATGACCACCTACACCTAGATAATAATTTGGATAATAATTGTAAACTCTTTTACAGTAATCCAAGAACGTAGGCTATAGATCGTTTTGAATGTCCATATGCAAAGTTGTTTTTAGTTTATACTATTTATTCATTCACTCGTTTTGTTCAAGCATAGACTGTATGATTGTATAGAGTGAAGCTAATCAAACTCTTTAAAGGCCTATGCTTTCATTATTCTCCCATTTCTGTAGGCAACTATCTTTTTTTTTCTCTCGATTTTAAATTTGATGACTTTCGATGAAAATCCTGTAGATGGCACTTGCCAAATCAAACAGAAATCGTCTAGTATTGTCTTAATTTTACGACATATACTGTTTTGGTCGACTGTTCTACCTCGTGCATAAGCAGAGATGAAGCTGAACTAAACCTCACATGAATAAACGAGGCCAAGATGCCGTTAACTTCAGTTAATGGAATGGCTTCAGCCCCAAGTGAAAGTCTACGCTAGTTCAAGCCAGGCTATTTCTGCCTTCATTAGCAAGGTTGATGGAATACCCCCCTGGTGAATAAAGTAGTATATATTTGTCATATTGTTTTCAGGTGAGTAAAGTAGTATATCTTTTTTCAGTTTGTTGATTATGATTGGGTTTTCTGCATCCTATGTTTTTTCAGATAGATTTATTTGCCTGTTCATTTGTCCTTGACTTGTTCTGAAGTCGATCTTTACACCTCAGAGCTGTAAACAAACTTGAAAATAAAAGTTGCCGGGAGTAAAGATCACCAGTCTGTTTGGGACCGGGGGACAATGAGTAAGGAGAATAAGGAAAGTGTGTGTGTGTGTCCGTTACAGTGGCTACTTGGGACCGGGGGACGATGAGTCATATTCACCTCGCGTCTCAGCCGCCCCTAGAGAGAGTGAGTAACATGAGACATCATTGCATCAACACACAACACAACAAACAGTCTTTTTTGTATTCAATTGAGACGGAGTTGATCAAATATACCTCTAAGTGAGTAAGCCAGCCCAAATCCCCACCATGTCACTACATTACCCAGGATGCCCTTGTCTGTTCCATTAACTCCACACTGAACTGGTGTAATGGCATCAGTGATGGCCCTGTCCTTGGGAACCAGCGCTCTCATATGTGGCCACCCTCCTGCATCACACACACACACACACACACAAACACACACACACACACACACACACACACACACACACACACACACACACACACAAACACACACACACACACACACACACACACACACACACACACACACACACACAGACACACACACACACACACACAGACAAACACACACATACACACATTAAGCGCTTTCAGATATAACCTCCGGAGTATATGAGGAGGTTTGTCAAACGGAGGTCCTACCCTTCGGATGATTCAGATATGATGCTAAACTGCGGACCTAATACTGACCTTACACGGACGTATGTGTGAACGACATACACGCACATTACAGAATCTCCGTGTGGTTGTCGAGTGAGGGGTGGGGACTTGTAGAGTTCACAAGATGCTGAGACATGACGCAGATTATATGCGGCCGCTGCCTGTCACAGCTGCTTCTTGTTTACAAAATATAGCCTATCATTATGTAGGCTAAAGAAGAAGAAATCTATTGTGCAAAGGCTAATACTTGAAGTAGGCTAGTCACGTAAGTGGGCACTTGAAATTGACCTAGCCTACAGTATTTGTATGTGTGCTTCAAATAAACACATTTATCTGTTTTCAACGTTATGTACCAGAATTAGCTAGGCTATAGAACCCCAAATCTGGTTTGCGTTGGAGAGAGAGAGCATGCACAAACTTTATGGTAGGCTACCAGCCAATTCAGTAGGCTAACTCAAGACTTCAAGATCGATCATACAACGTTTTTAAGCAACAAACAAAATACTAACATTAATAACAGTGAAGTTGTTCGTTTTTTCATGGTTTATTTTTTCCAAAAGCATCCTCTCCCCATGTGTAGCATTTACGTAAGGAGCTTGGAACAAAGTTGGGTTTTCTTCATTTTCATTTTCTCTAGGCATATATGCTCAGCAAATATCAGCGAGCTCAGCAGGTCATGAAGGCTATCAATGAACAGAAAACCGTGTTGGCTAACAATTTATTAAATACTCCTGTTATTGTCGTCAACGACGTCGCTATAGGCTACTGCCTTTTCAGCGCCTTCTGCTTATGATGATTCAGTCTTCTGAATTCGTTTCTCCTTGCCATGCAGTTGTAGCCTAACGTGTCTCTAACGTTCCTTTCAGGTGTTCTATCAAAATGTTGTATGCCCTCATGGACAGTAGCTCCGTGATGTCTGTATCTTTCCAGGTTGGAGATTTTCTGGACAGCATTATGGCACTCCATCATAACACTGGCATTTAAGTCAGATCTAAGCACATGGACGCACGAAAGAAACGTCACCAACACGCCCTCTCACTAGGTGTGATTTTAACCGAATGTTCTACTCCTCGTTCAGACACAGCACATTTACATAATGTCCGGAGGAAATACTAGGTCGGGGGTAGTATAAACACCGGGTGAATTCGGACTTCCATATGACCGGTTATGTCGTTCAGATATACGGCCCCACCGTTTAACATCGGCAGAACCTCCGGTCTTACACGTATGTCTGAAAGCGCTTATTGACACACCCACACACACACACACACACACACACACACACACACACACCCACCAGTCTGTGTCAGTGTGTTGGGCACATGTGGCCAGCAGGGCCCAGTTTAAGTTGTAGCATCAAATAAACGAGCATGACCAAGAGTGTGACCTTAACCCAGCTTCTATTGTTTAGGCTTCTAGTCCATTTAAACCAGCTATACCGTAGGCTCAGGCTGCCTGTTAGTTCTGTCCACTGAAACACACACACACACACACACACACACACACACACACACACACAGACACACACACACACACACACACACACAGACACACACAAAGACACACAGACAAAGATGCAGGCAGGCAGACAGACACACACACACACACACACACACACACACATTTGCTCTGTCCACTGAAAGACTCATATACACACACACACACACACACACACACACACACACACACAGAAACAGACACACACACACACACACACAGACACACACGCACAGACACACAGTTTGAGGGTGATTACCAGTCTGACTGTCTGGGTGACCCAGCAGCCTTTTAACTCGTAAAAGCTCCTAAAGCTTATATTTCCCCAGCTTCTGCCCCTAAGAAAGAATGAGCTCTCAGAGACGAGTCTTTGGCAGCTCACGAGACCGCCATGGGATTCTCATTATTGGATCATTTGCGTATGAATGTAGTCACAGACATGACTCCTAAAACCGTTGGGATTGGAAAAGCAGTTTGAGGAACTGATGAGTGAGTGATGAGACCAGAGTTGACATTTTCACATTGAAAGGCCTATTTCTCAGAGATACTGTAGGCTTATTTCTCAGAGACTGTGACTCTCACTTTGAAAGGCTTGTTCTCTGAGACGGTGATTCTCACTTTGAAAGGCTTGTTTCTCAGAGAAGATGATTCTCACTTTGAAGGCTTGTTTCTCAGAGACTGTGATTCTCACTTTGAAAGGCTTGTTTCTCAGGCTTATTTCTCAGAAGGCTCGTGGGGTTGTGCCTGAGATCATGTTAGGAACAGAGGGACGACAACTCCTGGCAGCTCTTTCTCCTTTTATTTATGCATTTCCCCTCTCTTCTGGTCTCTGTCAGGGGCACCTTGAGTGTGAGTTAGTGTGGATTTGTGAGAGAGAGTGTGTGTGTGTGTGTGTGAATGGGGGTAGGCCTTTAGATAGAGAAGGCTATCTAACCTGACACAAGTGTGTGTGTGTGTGTGTGTGTGTGTGTGTGTGTGTGTGTGTGTGTGTTTGATTGGCAGGCCTGGTGGAATGGAGGAATGAGTCCAGGGCTTCAGGGGTTTGCTGGTTCATCTTCCACACGTCAGTCTGCATCACAGGGGCCACTGGCCCCCAACACACACACACACACACACACACACACACACACACACACACACACACACATCCCTAAGCTTTAGCTAACAGTATCACTAACAGGGGGGTGCTACTTAACCTCAATGACCTATAAGAGTGAAACAATCACTGGCAATTCTGCTTGATGGACACACTCAAACACATGCACACACACACACCACACAGACAGACATGCAAACACAGCAAATGTGTGTGTGTGATAATAAACGTTACACCACACTACCCCCCCCACTACCCATAATACACCCTCACACACACACACACATACACACATGCACACACACATTGACTTGATTAATTAATCAATGATTAGAATAGAGTCCCGAAGTCTGACTTAGCGTTTCCATGACGGCAGAATCACTGGATCTAAACAAACTTTCGAAGTGGCATAAATAGCATTGAATGTAGACATGTGGCATTATTTCTAGCTAATAAAAATAAACATATCCATTTAAACGTGTTTTACCTGCTAGGCAGCAGCTTAGCCACATAGCACGGATTCCCTGGCAGGTGTAATAGAAAGAAACAAAATTCCAGTGGATATTTCACGTCTTCTCAAAGACTGGCTGCTGTTAAGAGTGACGTTTTTTGCTTAAAAATTAAATTTAAGGACTTTAACCGCATGCTGTGAAGTTACATGCAGGTCTCTTTTACGGAGGAAACCCATGCTAAAATAAAACTCTGTAGTCACGAATTTGATCGTGTTGGTATGAATATATGTTGTAGTATGTGATTCCCACAGTGTAAAAAAATATACTAACATCTTAAAAATGTTGTAAAATTATTGAAATAGATTAAGAAAGCCACCGCTATGGTGATTTCAATGGTTAGGTTGATTTGTTTAGATCCAGTGAAATTGCTGCCTTGGCAAGGCTACGTCATGGCTTCGGTACTCTATTGGAGATTGTAGACAATGAACTTACCAACACACTTGTAGTGCATGCTGTTTTTCCTTTTTCCTAGACAGACAGTACTGTTAACACTGTTGTCCTCTCTCCACACACACACACACACACACACACACACACACACACACACACACCCCACACACACACACACACACGGTGCAATGCTGTTTTTTCTCTGCCAGTTAAGATCAGTGTGTGTGAGGGTGGCACTCCTGTTAACACTACTGCCCTCTCCACCTGGGAGCTGTCAATACAATTACACCCAGCACTGAGGGCCACCACTGAAACACACACACACACACACACGCACACACACACGCACACGCACACACAAACACACACACACACACACACACACACACCCCACACACACACACACCCCACACACACACACACGGACACACACACAATCCCCACACGCACACACATACCCCCCCCCCCCCACACACACACACACACACCCACACACATACCCCCCATACACACACAAACGCACACACACACACCCCACCCCCCCCCCACACACACACACTTATACACTCACAGGCACACCCACACACACAGACACACATACATATGTATGTATATACACACACACACACACACACACACACACACACACACACTCTTTCAGATCACCATGTCTGCTCTCATCAGAAACATAGAAATAACCAGTGATGTCCCCTGTCTCTTTTATCCTCCCCCCATCTCTCTCCCCCCTCTTATTCTCTCTCTCTTTCTCTCTTCCTCTCTCTCACTCTCTCTCTCCCTCTTATTCTCTCTCTCTCTCTCTTTCTTTTCTCTGGGCCTGCAGACACAAAGTGACACATCAAAGCCATCTCCCTCTGGCTCCTGATTTCTCCATCTCTCCGCTCTCTATATTTCTCCTCCTCCCACACTCCTTCTCTTTCCAAAATACCAACCCCCCCTTCCTTCTCTCCTCCCTTCCTTCTCTCCTCCCTTCCTCTCTCTCCTCCCTTCCTTCTCTCCTCCCTTCCTCTCTCTCTGTTCTGTCACTTTCCCTCTAAAAGCAGTATTTTCCCTCTCTGCCACTCCAGTCCCTCATCTTCCTTCCCCCCTCCTCTCTCTCCTTCTCTCCCTCCTCTCTCTCTCCTTCCCCCCTCCTCTCTCTCCTTCTCTCCCTCCTCTCTCTCTCCTTCCCCCCTCCTCTCTCTCCCCTTCCCCCCTCCTCTCTCTCTCCTTCCCCCCTCCTCTCTCTCTCCTTCCCCCCTCCTCTCTCTCCTTCTCTCCCTCTCTCTCTCCTTCCCCCCTCCTCTCTCTCTCCTTCCCCCCTCCTCTCTCTCTCCTTCCCCCCTCCTCTCTCTCCTTCCCCCCTCCTCTCTCTCCTTCTCTCCCTCTCTCTCTCCTTCTTTCTGCCTCCCTCTCTCTCTCTCCCTCTCGTTCCGCCCCGCCCCCCTTTTGAAGTAATCCCTCTCCATCTGTTTTACCTTTTAGTTGTCATTCCCTGGTGTGTTGTGCCTGCGTGTGTGTGTGTGTGTGTGTGTGTGTGTGTGTTTGTGTGTGTGTGTTGTGCCAGACTCATCGATATTTTGGGGAGGATAGGGGCTGCTTCAAAAGCTGATGTCTCTTTTACAGGTTCCGTCTGTGTGTGTGTGTGTGTGTGTGTGTGTGTTAATTTCATGCTGTTGCATCGCATTTCCCCAAGTCCCCCGGAGCTCACACACAGATGCTCTTTAGAATCTGTCTCTTGACTGATTTTGTGAAGCTGAACACATGTTATTCAGAGTGTGTGTTTTTCATTGTGTGTGTGGGTTATCCATGTCTCCATAAGGGTACAATCAATTGTGTGTTACAGGTGGTTGTGCTTTTGAGGAGCACTGTGTGTATGTGTGCTCATGTAAGTGTGTATGTAAGTGTGTGTACACATGTGCATGTGTTTGGGTGTGCATGCGTGTGCATGTGCATTTGTTTATTTGTTTTTGCATGTGAATTTGTGTGTGTGTGTGTGTGTATGTGTGTGTGTGTGTGTGTGTGTGCATGCATGCGTGTGTGTGTGTATGTATGTTTGTGTGTGTATGTGTGTGTGTGCATTTGTGTGTGTATCTGTGCATGTGAATGTGTGTGTGCATGTGTGTACATGCGTGTATGTGTGTGTGTGTATGTGTGTGTGTGCACATGTATTGGAGTTGTGAGAGGAAGTTGCTTATCCTGACAGCCTGAGTCACAGAGAGAAAGTCTGTTTGTGTATGTGTGTGTCTGTCTGTGTGTGTGTCTGTTTGTGTGTGTGTGTGTCTGTTTGTGTGTGTGTGTGTGTGTGTGTCTGTTTGTGTGTGTGTGTGTGTGTGTGTGTGTGTGTGTGTGTGTGTGTGTGTGTGTGTGTGTGTGTGTGCATGTGTGTGTGTGTGTGAGTGTGTGTGTGTGTTTGAGAGAGGTTTGATGTTCTATGTCCCAGGGTAATGGCATTCCTGTGTTTTCCTTTGTCCTTCCTGGCCACAATCTCAGTGCTCTTAAATCTGATGTATCACGGTACACACACACACACACACATACACGCACCCACACACACACACATACACACACATACACATGGTCCTGTCATATGTTAACATAACTTCAATCAAGTTTGTTTATTTTTTCTGTGTGTGTGTGTATGTTCATGTGTGTCTTTCAGGTGTATGTGAAGATCGTCTGGGAGTGTTCATACAGGAGGACATGAATGTGTGTGTGTGTGTGTGTGTGTGTGTGTGTGCACTATTTGTTTATCCAGCACAGGCGTTGCAAATAACAATGTCCACAGACAAGGTAGAATATGTCGCATAATTTTATGAAAGTATGATGTATTGCGACATCAGAAGCAAGTCTCATTCCATCAAACTACAGATCTGCTACCCGATCTGGCAAACTTACATAGTGTGGTTATAGCCGATAGAGGGCTGCGAAGCGAATGCAGAAGTACCTTTCACCCTGTTACGAGTTGATGAACCACTAAAACGATTTTGGAAACATTATTTTAAGGTACAAAAACTCTTTGGTGTTGCTTTAAAACAACATCTGATCCAGCGGACCGAGACGGGAAATGTAACATGGAACCAAAATGGGGTCCGGTGGGACTTGAACATACCCCACTTTCGAAGTGTTTTGAAGGTAATATGTGTGTGTGTGTGTGTGTGTGTGTGTGTGTGTGTAACAATAGAACAACATTTGAGAGCCACTACATGACAAAGGCAAAGACAACTCATTTTTTTCATTTTTTTTGTCCATTTTCCAAATCACATGAGTGCAGCCTATGTCAAAGTGCCCTGGCTCTCACAGTTTATAACTGCTTAATCACAGACACCATTTCATCCAGATAACCCCTCAATCTCCTCGAACCTCGCCTTTGTTGCCTTAATGATTTCCTTTTAAAAGTTTTTATATTAAAAAGGAGATAACAATTATCATCAACAATGACAAGCCAGCTGAAACCTGCCACTCTCTCTCTCTCCCTCTCGTGCGCGCTCAGACGCTTTCCCAATTAAATGGATTAGCATAATGTTCAAGTCAGGGTTGTGCAAAATTCGAATTGCAGTTCTGCTTCCTGTTTGCTACCTCAACTGAAATGCAAGTGAAATTCAAGAATTGAATTGGAATTTAATAGCCAGTTTCAATTAAATTCTGGAATTTTGCACAACCCTGGTTCAAGTTAGATCTTAATGGAGAGGACCCCAAAAGTATCATCCTTATAATATGCTGTTGGTGCATTTTGACATTGTAAACGTTCTCTAACAAGAGTGAAAGGCAGTTTGCAGTAAAGCTATTTATTGGCTAAATGTTGGTTCCCCCTCTGTCCCTTGGTGCCCTACACACAGTGTGTGGTGTGAGTGTGTGTGTGTGTGTGTGTGTGTGTGTGTGTTTGTGTGTGTGTGTGTGTCCCTCTGTCCCTTGGTGCCCTACACACAGTGTGTGGTGTGTGTGTGTGTGTGTGTGTGTGTGTGTGTGTGTGTCCCTCTGTCCCTTGGTGCCCTACACACAGTGTGTGTGTGTGAGTGGGTCCTATACAGCACGCCGAGTGCCACAAATTAATTAATTATACATGTTTATTTGTGTGTGTGTGTGTGTGTCTGTGTGTGTGAGTGAGTGTGTGAGTGAGTGTGTCTTCAGGGCCAGGTTAAGGTCATCTGGGGCCCGGGGCAGAGGCCTCCCCGAGGCCCCCCCCCTTTTTTTTTCAATATATAATTATTATTATTATCAATATACATAAGACACAGAGAGAGAGAGAGAGAGAGAGAGAGATAATTAAATTATGACAGATAATGTAAAAATGAAATTTGCATTTATATTGTGGAACTGTTAACCAACATACAATTGTACCAACATACAAAAAAAAAGTAGGACTAGCCTACAAACATGGGGCAATGCACAATAAATATCAACCATGAAATATTATATTATTACCATCAATTAATTACTTAAACTAAGGCTTGAAAACTGCCAGTGGTACCCAGGTCAGCCTAAAATGTGCAACTCCCGAACTCTGAACATTGTAGCCTAGAGTTTGGCGCGCACGCACACAGCCACATCAGGATACATTGTTAACACACAGCCCTAGCCAGTAGCCAGCCACGACGTCAAATACATTGAAACACGCAGTCTAGCGCACACACACAGCCCAGCCACATCAAATACAAACAAGGGGGGTGTTGGAGCCGATAACGGTAACGTTGTCAGGGACAGGGGTGGACGTGGACTTCACTATTTTGATCCTCGTTTTGAAAAAAGTGGACAAGGCGCCTGCAGGAATGAATGCGATGGTACGCACACACCCACCTAACTTTCAATGCTTTGATAATATTTGTCCCAGTTAGGTTCCTGCATTGGTCAGTTAAAAAGTAGTCTACATAGTAGGCTAATGACATCCACATGCAATGTCTTTACAACAACAACGCCTAGCAACGACCTATTTATTTGGACAACTTTGTATAGCCCTATAAAGGCTAAAGTTACCTTTAGTTTTGTTCTAGCGAAGGCCACGTTCACGTATGGCTTTAAACAGCGGTAATGCTAGCCATTTTGACAAGCACAATAATCTTGCCTAGCCTACCTTGTGCTTGCGGCTTGCCCATTTGAAATAACTCCTCTCGCTTTGCTGTCTCCATCCTTTCTGTACGTTGTTTAAAAAACGTGTTATATCCATGATGAGTCTCGAGTTACTGAATTAGCTTATAACATTGTGTGCTGATAACCAGCATAGATAGTAATAGAAAACAACAAGCTAGCCGACAACTTCTGTAGCATGCGTATGTAGGCTCTCCTGCTCCAACAAAAGGTGCGTGCATGCATAGTTCTGCATTAAGTTGATTTTGATAACGTGTTTACAAACTTACTTTACAGAAAATGTTAAATAGCCTACTGTCATGCAGTTAATGGAATACTGTGCAGAGTTGGGAAGTTATGGTAGCCTCGGCCTATTTGGTGTGAACACACACACACACGGGCAATTCTCTCTCGAGTAGCCTGATGATACGCACAGTGCGTACTTGGGTACGGCCGTGGTTTTGGCGCGCCTTACTGAGAACGTCTGGCTGCCGCTCTTTCTTTTTCCGAGCTCCGCTTTCATATTTCCTAATTGTCTCATGTGAAGCCATTGTTGTCTGTGATAGCATGCATTCATATTTCCTAATTGTCTCATGCGAAGCCATTGTTGTCTGTGATAGCATGCATTCATATTTCCTAATTGTCTCATGCGAAGCCATTGTTGTCTGTGATAGCATGCATTCATATTTCCTAATTGTCTCATGCGAAGCCATTGTTGTCTGTGATAGCATGCATTGATATTTCCTAATTGTCTCATGCGAAGCCATTGTTGTCTGTGATAGCATGCATTGATATTTCCTAATTGTCTCATGCGAAGCCATTGTTGTCTGTGATAGCATGCATTCATATTTCCTAATTGTCTCATGCAAAGCCATTGTTGTCTGTGATAGCATGCATTCATATTTCCTAATTGTCTCATGTGAAGTCATTGTTGTCTGGGATGGCATGCTTTAATATTTCCTAATTGTCTCATGTGAAGCCATTGTTGTCTGTGATAGCATGCATTCATATTTCCTAATTGTCTCATGCGAAGCCATTGTTGTCTGGGACAGCATGCTTTCATATTTCCTAATTGTCTCATGTGAAGCCATTGTTGTCTGTGATAGCATGCATTCATATTTCCTAATTGTCTCATGTGAAGCCATTGTTGTCTGGGATAGCATGCTTTCATATTTCCTAATTGTCTCATGTGAAGCCATTGTTGTCTGTGATGGCATGCATTCATGTTTCCTAATTGTCTCATGTGAAGCCATTGATGTCTGTGATGGCATGCATTCATATTTCCTAATTGTCTCATGTGAAGCCATTGTTGTCTGGGACAGCATGCTTTCATATTTCCTAATTGTCTCATGTGAAGCCATTGTTGTCTGTGATAGCATGCATTCATATTTCCTAATTGTCTCATGTGAAGCCATTGTTGTCTGTGATAGCATGCTTTCATATTTCCTAATTGTCTCATGTGAAGCCATTGTTGTCTGGGATAGCATGCATTGATGTTTCCTAATTGTCTCATGTGAAGCCATTGTTGTCTGGGATAGCATGCATTGATGTTTCCTAATTGTCTCATGTGAAGCCATTGTTGTCTGGGATAGCATGCATTGATGTTTCCTAATTGTCTCATGTGAAGCCATTGTTGTCTGGGATAGCATGCATTGATGTTTCCTAATTGTCTCATGTGAAGCCATTGTTGTCTGGGATAGCATGCATTGATGTTTCCTAATTGTCTCATGTGAAGCCATTGTTGTCTGGGATAGCATGCATTCATATTTCCTAATTGTCTCATGTGAAGCCATTGTTGTCTGGGATAGCATGCATTCATATTTCCTAATTGTCTCATGTGAAGCCATTGTTGTCTGTGATAGCATGCATTCATATTTCCTAATTGTCTCATGTGAAGCCATTGTTGTCTGTGATAGCATGCATTCATATTTCCTAATTGTCTCATGTGAAGCCATTGTTGTCTGTGATAGCATGCATTGTTGTCTGTGATAGCATGCATTCATATTTCCTAATTGTCTCATGTGAAGCCATTGTTGTCTGTGATAGCATGCATTGTTGTCTGTGATAGCATGCATTCATATTTCCTAATTGTCTCATGTGAAGTCATTGTTGTCTGGGATAGCATGCATTGTTGTCTGGGATAGCATGCATTGATAAGGGGAAAGACAGGTGACGATAAGACATTTGTTTTCTTTTTAAATGTCCCGCGCCGGGGCCCCCTAGTGGCCGGGGCCCGGGGCAGCAGCCCCTTTGCCCAATGCACAAACGCGGCCCTGTGTGTCTGTGTGTGTGAGTGAGTCTGTGTCTGTGTCTGTGTGTGTGTGTGTGTGTGTGTGTGTGTGTGTGTGTGAGTGAGTGAGTGAGTGAGTGGATCCTACTGTATATAGCACGCTGAGTGATTCAAAAGCATTAAACTATCTACGGTATGCGTTTATGTATGTGAAAGTGTGTGAATGAATGTGTATATTCGTACATGTGCATGAGCATGATACTCTATATGTATTTGTGTGTGTGCGTGTTTGTGTGTGTGTTTGTGTGTAATCATTAACGTATAAAATACGTTTGATCCATTCTGACTCTAACACTCTGACACACTGAGCTACACAAAGGCATTTAACTCTTTATGTGTGTGTGTGTGTGTGTGTGTGTGTGTGTGTGTGTGTGTGTGTGTGTGTGGACTCTATACGGCACACTGCACTCTAAAAAATGTTGGGTTAAAAATAACCCAAATATAACCCAGCCGCTGGTTAACTATTGGACCAACACCACATTGAGTTATCCTAACCCAATGGTCTGGGTACATTATTAAACCCAGCAGGTTGGGTATGATTCTAACCCAAAATGCTGGGTTATATCAACACAACGTTAGTTAAATTGGCACACTAGACTGGGTAAAGGTAACCAATGTGCTGGGTTATAACTATATAAATGTTGAGTAAAATTGACACAGTATATTGGGTATAGATTCAACCCAAACCACTGGGTTATATCATAACAGTTTGACATAATTATTTATTTGACAGTTTACTTTATTTTTGAATGGATAGCCTACTCTAAGTTACTTCCATGAAGACAGCTAGATCCCACGGTCCATTTGGGGGTCAGCCCTGTCAATCAAAGAAAGAAAAAGAGTGAATTAATCACTGCTATTGACAGAACTTTATATCAAGACAGTGATAGTTCTACCGTTAGTAAGCTAGCTCATGTTAACACATTCAGTTAGTTAAATCCAAGTTGTCTGTAACGTTAATGTTACCACCAAAAACCACCCAGTAAGTTACATGACTACAGAGGCGGACAGAGTACACAGCTTCATTACTTGAGTAAAAGTACAGATACCCTTTGCTAAATTGTACTCAAGTACAAGTTAAAGTACAACAGTCAGATGTCTACTTAAGTAAAAGTACTGAAGTACTTGTTTTTAAAAGTACTTGAGTATCAAGAGTACATTTTCTAAATATTGCATTACTACTGCCACAGTGCTTACATTTATGTACAGAAACGTCCTACATGGAGTTATGAAAAATGTTAATGTTAATACCTTAGAGAATGTAAAAGGAATTGAAAGTCAAATCAAGTAA
This sequence comes from Alosa pseudoharengus, assembly GCF_046254945.1. Lineage (NCBI taxonomy): Eukaryota > Metazoa > Chordata > Actinopteri > Clupeiformes > Clupeidae > Alosa > Alosa pseudoharengus. The sequence continues at coordinate 5,466,498 of NW_027468640.1, read as the reverse complement.
TTTTCATCTTTTAACCATGTTGCCAGGGATGGGCAGTATTTCTAATACATGTATTTAAAAAATGTTGTGTCTTATCTAAATCTGACCATGGTTGACTTTGGCGGAAAGCTGAAGCCGATTGCTGATAGGCTGTCCCAATCAGTGGCGCCTGCACAATCCAATCACGTTTGAGAGGGAAACAACAAATTGAGGGTTTTCCGAGATTTTTCTTTTTTTCTTTTCTTCAGGTGGGGGAGAGGAGGGGCGCTCTCCTGAACTATCAACCCAACAAGCTGGGTTATAGAAAATAACCCAACATGAGTAAAAACAACCCCACACAATGACCCAACAGTTTCAACTCAGCGTTTGGGTTGAGAAAATAACCCAGTATTTTTTAGAGTGTGTGTAACACAAAGGCATTTAACTGATGATATTTCATGCAGGCCTCCAACTCTAAATCTGTATTGATCCATTCTGACCAAAGGCAAAGAGAGATCAGATCACCGTCGCCTCTGAATGAAATGAGGATCTGACTGTCTCTAACGCTGTGGGATGTTCCGTAGCCTCAGATTCAAAGAAACATGATAATAACCCACTTCTGTTGCCCAGCAGATTTATATTACTGCTCCGATCGATCGTCCAGGCAGCGATTTCTCAGTTAGGAAATGGCCACTGTATGTGGCCCTCCAAGGCCAGAAAGTATCTGTGTGTGTGTGTGTGTGTGTGTGTGTGTGTGTGTGTGTGTGTATGTGTGTGTTTGTGTGTCTGTGTGTGTGTGTGTGTGTGTGTGTGTGTGTGTCTGTGGCCCTCCGAGGCCAGAAAGTTTGTGTGTGTGTGTGTCTGTGTGTGTGTGTGTGTGTGTGTGTGTGTGTGTGTCTGTGGCCCTCCGAGGCCAGAAAGTGTCTGTGTGTGTGTGTGTGTGTGTGTGTGTGTGTGTGTCTGTGGCCCTTCGAGGCCAGAAAGTGTGTGTGTGTGTGTGTGAGCCGGTAGTTTTGTCAATAAGCCGATAGCGTGGCAAGCTTTGGCTCTTAAACATTTATTTAGCATGAATGCACTTCCTGTTTTGGTAGGCAGCGGGCAGCAGCCACCAGGTGCTACAGTGAGCGCTGGCCGCATTAACATTTAAATGCCCCATTGATCGGCCTTTTGTGAAAGGCAGACTTAACACAGAAATGATTTATAGTGGTGCAGGTCACTGTTAAGCAAATGGACTCTTTTTTCCCCCCTGCTTGCTTTTTCTTTTTTTTTCTTTCTGATGGTTTGTGTTAAAACAACCGCTGACGTTGCGATTAGTGTGTTGATGTTAGTGTGTGTGTGTGTGTGAGTGTGTGTGTGACTTTTGAAATCTTGAAACACAGGCTGTGGGGGTGACCACTTACGTTAAGTGCACATCTTAAAAAGTGCAGACGGGTGGAGACTGTCGTTTGAAAGCCATTTACTCTTCAGCCGTTCAGCTGAGGATGAGGAGCAGCTACTCCAATCAGTCTGGCCACATGTATTATGTGAAGCAGGGGTGAGCGATACTTACTTTCACACATTTGCACACACACACACACACACACACACACACACACGCACACAGTATATGCATGCCATAAATATACTCATTACACAGCTCTTCAGAGTGCTGCAGAAAGTTCCATTGACATGAATGGGCCTTCCCAACGTTCAGAGATCTGTTAAATCTCTATAATGACCGCTACAAAGTATATAATGACCGCTGTCAATGGCAACGGGTTTTGTGCTTTGAATTCACGTCTTTCATATCACTCCGCAAGAAGTCCATTCGCTTATTGCAATGGTATCTCCGAGTTCGTCCTTAACGACGGTTGTTAGGGACCTTCATTGAAAGTGAAAGTCAGCTAGTGAGACGATGCCACTCAACACCTGAAACTGTCAAGTTCTGTCTGCATTATGGATCAACTATTTATTTTGTTGGCGGAAGCCACAAAACGGTAGCAAAATCATTTTTAAAGGCCCATTGTGTGAAGTTTATTGTCTCGTTTTGGCAAGTAGCCATATAATAAGTGTCGGGGGTTCTGTTCATCCTGTCGGGACTTATTTTCTGATAATTACCGGCATACAATACATTATCCCTTACACACGGCATATGCACTCACATACAATACATTATCCCTTACACACGGTATATGCACTCACATACAATACATTATCCCTTACACACGGTATATGCACTCACATACAATAAATTATCCCTTACACACGGTATATGCACTCACATACAATAAATTATCCCTTACACACGGCATATGCACTCACATACAATAAATTATCCCTTACACACGGTATATGCACTCACATACAATAAATTATCCCTTACACACGGTATATGCATATACTGTGTCCCTGCTCTCGTTCTCAGCAAATAAACCTTTTGATTGGACAACTGTGTGTGTCGCTATCAAATAGTTACAATATGATAAACACTGGATGTATAAACCAGAGGGGTGCACCACATAGGCGAGTGGACAGTGTTTGACAGCTTGCGTGAGCCCAAGTAGCTTACTTTAAAGCGATATCGCGAGCTCCTGTCAAAATCTAGCAGTGGGCCTAACTACACACAAGCAAAAGGCTATGAAACAACATCAACAGTAGGCTAGCCTATATGTTACAGAATATCCTTGCTAATGCGCTAACTGACATTTATTTGAAATGTTATCAGGAAAGTTGTAAGGTGAAAACTTTATTTTACGGTGTGTTAAACAACATAATGGCATGATATTAGGATAATCGGTAACGCTTTAGAATAACATGTGCTTATTAGGTATTAACAGTGCATAATAAGCAGTTAACAATTCATTACTAACAGTTAGTTAACTGTTGTTATCCTTTAATAACATTAACTAACTGTTAACATGCAGCTTGTAAGTGTTAATAAGCAGCCTTTTAAGTTACTTACAAGCATATTTGTTAACAGTTGTAAGTGTTAACAAGCAGCTTGTTAATGCTTGTTAATGGTGTATAAGACAAAGGGGTGGATAACTAATACGCTTATAAGACCTTTCTTACCTATTTGTAGTAAATTTTGCAGCCCCCAAATCTAAAGCGAGGACCATGTAGCCTATAGTTCCATAAGCCCAACCTTCTATCTCTCTATATACTGTATCTCTCCATCTAGCTTGGTTTAGCTGTGAGAAATGCACCTTCAAAATTGTTGCTGTGTGCAGGAATCGAACCCCGGTCTCCTGCATCAGAGAGTGCATCACTACATCTTGAGCTACACTACTTTTCTTATACATATAATGAAATTGTTTATGTTGATTCTATATTCCGAAGTGCTATATCACACTAGCTATGCTTTTTACAAATATGTTTCTGATGGAAAAGTGGTGTTTAATTAATGCAGAAACAGACCACGAATGTTCGCCTCTGTTTAAGGCAGACTGAAACATGTTTCAAATCGATCACGAACGTTCGCCTATGTTTGCAACTTTGAACCAGAGCTTTGAATGCACCCACTTATCGTCTTTAAGCCTCGGTTGCTAGGTAACCAAACTATATACAAAGCTGGCATATCTTTAGACTGCTGACAAACTGTTTTATGCGATCACTGAACAAAGATTAAGGAAATTAAACACCACTTTTCCATCAGAAACATATTTGTAAAAAGCATAGCTAGTGTGATATAGAACATCGGAATATAGAATCAAAATGAACATTTTCATCAGCAATTTAGGAGCAATAGTGTAGCTCAACAAGTAGCGATGCACTCTTTGACGTGGGAGACCGGGGTTTGATTCCTGCTCACTGCAACAATTTTGAAGGTGCATTTCTCACAGCTAAACCAAGCTAGATGGAAAGATACAGTATATAGAGAGATAGAAGGTTGGGCTTATGGAACTATAGGCTACATGGTCCTCGCTTTAGATTGGGGGGCTGCAAAATTTACTACAAATAGGTAAGAAAGGTCTTATAAGCGTATTAGTTATCCACCCCTTTGTCTTATACACCATTAACAAGCATTAACAAGCTGCTTGTTAACACTTACAACTGTTAACAAATATGCTTGTAAGTAACTTAAAAGGCTGCTTATTAACACTTACAAGCTGCATGTTAACAGTTAGTTAATGTTATTAAAGGATAACAACAGTTAACTAACTGTTAGTAATGAATTGTTAACTGCTTATTATGCACTGTTAATACCTAATAAGCACATGTTATTCTAAAGCGTTACCGGATAATCTTTCATGTGCATGAGGCCCATATAGCATCACAATGAATATGAAGATCATGTTAAAAGTTAGCTGGCAAAAACATAAATATGTAGGTTACATACCTAATGTCACTGAGCTGTCAAAGAAGCTACAAAACCATCTCCGTACGTTATCGCTAAACTCAGCTGGTGTTAGCGCATAGCCATAGTTGCTGTTAAAATGCCTAGGCGGCTAGCGCTGGGAATCTAAACACTTCAACACCAACATATAGCCTAACATGTTCAAAACTACTGCGTGTTATGGGTTAAGACATGACATTTCTTGAAGCATTTGGGAACACACTGAATTAACTGGAGTCCCTGTTAGATTAGCTTGCTTGCAAATGCCGTTGTCCATGACCTGGCAGTTTTATGGCAAGCGGTTTTAACATACCTTATGGCAAACCGCCTACACTGGGTAAACTTGAAAGCAGAGCTTACCATT
>NW_027468640.1:5439361-5449361 GCF_046254945.1 Alosa pseudoharengus | reverse complement strand
CCGGAAATTATCCAGACCAGCAATCTCCTCGTCGAGGAGGCCCTAACCCTGCAGATCATAGACAGAGAAAGCATAGGCCTACTGTATGCTTTAGGTAGGCTACAGAACACAGTTGCATGTCCAGTGTACACGGAGAATGACTGTCTTGGAGCGGCTGCAACAAGCTGCAACTCCACTTCCAACGAACGTCATGATTCCGACAGATATGCCCGACACTTCTGCTTTTTATCTGGTGGTGGTGGAGTTGACCGGACATCTGAGGCTTCAGACGTTACTGAAAAAACTTTTAAGGCTAGTCTGCCTGGGCCTGGCCATGTTTGAACCGCCTCACTCATTTCTTCGTTGTTTAACATGCATGGACGTTTTAAGCGTGCGCTTCCTATTTGAAATGCAGCATAGGCTTTGCATGTTGTTTAATAGCATTCAAACGGTAGAGCCTGTATATTTAAAAACATAGCCGGAGGACTTATTGCTTTAATATAGGCTTACATTTTAAGGCTTAAGGCCCGTACACACCAGATACGATACGAAATAACAGTGCGAAAATGCGAAAAATTCGTGTGCGAAATTTTCGCACTCAAAGTGTACACACCAAGTCCGATGCGATTATTTTATTATTTCGCATTCTATTTCGCACTCACGTCACGCAGGTTCACACAGCGACTTTCAGTAAGCAGGGAGAACTCATAAAATCATCAAGATTTGAAACGGATTATAGCCTTGATCATTCATTGAACCGTGCATTGGCTTGAGAGGTGCTGGGGAAATTCCTAAAGCTTACGGCCATCCCTTGTCTATTCTACTTGTGCTATTGTGATAATTGTGCAGTCGAACCACTGATGGAACACATAAGTTGGTTGGGCTCATTAGTGCACCCATACTGTACACCCACCCCACTACACAACACACACGCAACCAGATTCTAACGCTAGGCGGGAAGGGACATGATTGTTGCCAGTAGCCTAGTTTAATGATACGCTTTTATAGAGTTAAGCATTCTTCCTTGAGAAAAATTTGAACTCCGAGTCCGGGTAAATAGACGGACACAGAGAGGTCAGCAGGGAATGACGAGCTGATTTTGGGCTGAGCTCAACGTTGCGCTCTGCCCCACATTGAGCCCAGCCCGATCTGCAAGCTGCAGCCAGGGGTGCCCACATATTGGACTCGAGGTATGCCATTTGGGCGGACTGGTGTAGCCTAACAAGTTGTAGGATAGGCATGGCCTCATTTAAAATGTTACATGCCAAAATGCTATACGCCAACACGCTATAAAACGGCCATAGCCTATATCATGTACATCTCACAAAACCATTTCACACGCAGGCTACGTCAAAATGTATCTGCTAAGGAGCGGAGGCAGAGACAGCCTGTAGAAATGAGCATGGGATAAAATCGCACTGCTGCAACAAGTGGTAAAAATTGATCAGCTTGTATGACGATGATCCAACACACAGCAAAAGCTAATAATGATAGCCTACCAGTTATTAGCTTACCTTTATAAGATCCACAGAAAGTTTTTCAGAGTTCCACATTGGGCTACTTCAGTTATGAAGCATAAAGCAAAGTTAACGCACCAGGAAATGTGAGGCAAAATTACGATAGTGGTAACCCTGGACATAATGCTGTTGTCAGCAGCATAGCCTATCATGACCTATTCTTAAAACTTCCATTTCCATGAATGCATGTTGTATTTTTTCATTGCAAATATGTGCAGTGAGAAGTCCTCTGTTCACTGCTGTAGTGAGATTTCATTCTTTTTGGTTGAGTGTAAAATGGGACGGTGGTAAGAAGTGGGGAAAGCTGTCTGTAAGGAGTTCGCACTACGTAAGAAGTTCGTCAGGAGTACTCTTGAACACCTGAGAGAGTCTACTGTAACGTAAACTCTTTGTAACTTTGGCATATAGGCCTATTGAGGAGACTAGTCATCGTGAGCAGTAGGATCACCCAATCTATCATCTTTTTTTCTGCTCGTCGTTCTATTGTGACATCAATGGAACCCTGCAAAATCATTATTTGATTGGTCAACAGCTCTTTTTCGCATGCGAAATTTCGCATGAAATGAGACCGTTGCGAAAATGTTTTTAATCGCAACGAATTTCGTCCTCGGTGTGTACAGACTAATACGAATGCATGTGTTTAATAGGCTGCGTAATTTCGTGCGAATATTTCGTCTGAAAAATCGGACTCGGTGTGTACGGGCCTTTATTCTCAAATTCAGATTGCGTTAGTGGGACGGGATTATTAGCCAATTTCAATCGGACAATTTGACCGGAGAGATTTAATTTTTTCGGACATTTCATTTTTTTTCCGGCCAATGTCCGGTAATTACCGGACAACGGAAACCCTGGTGTGTGTGTGTGTGTGTGTGTGTTGGTTGTGTGTGTGCGCACTGTTTGCTGTCACTTCTCATTAGGAGCATGTCAGTATCCTGTCACATATATATGTATATATTCTTGGTGTATGAATGCAATTGTTAGTGTATAACTGTATGTTTTAGAGAGAGTTTAAGTCTATGTGTGTCTATGTGTTTGTGTGTGTGTGTGTGTGTGTGTGTGTGTGTGTGTGTGTGTGTGTGTGTGTGTGTGTGTGTGTGTTTACAGTCATATCTGTGGGCAGAAAGTGTAGGCATGTTATGAAATCTCTCCAAACACTGGCTGCCAGGTATGCCTCTCTTCCAGTGGAACTCACACAGTACTGAGGACAGTGTTCTGTGTTCCACACGGTTCCAGTGACAGACTCATTAAGGAAGACACTAATTAGATTGTTATTAAATCGCAGGGGAGACAGGTGGTCTTCGGTCAGTGCAGCGTTGGCGTTGTGTCTTGTTGCTGTTTCACTGGAAACTAATGTGTAGTGATGTATCTTCAGTGGGCTAATCTCAAATTGATATTAATTCATTTCACAAAAAATGTGTGTGCTGATTGATTGCATATTTATTGTATCTGTTAATAATCTGTGAATTTTCATCTTTATTTTAATTAGAAACTCATTCTTTTTTATGCTCAGAGCTATTCCGACGACCTTGTAATGTACTTTCAATTCATCTCAGCGTCCAATTTAAATGAAAATTAAATGAAGCCCCAGTCTCCATTATATTACACAAGTTTAACTTCATCTCATTTTTTAAAAACACACATCTTGGACCTCGAAGCCTCCTGGTATAACATTAAAAATGATAGCTTGTATTTTGCCAGTATTTTGGTAGAATGGCTATTTATCCTGCTGTTGCCCTGGTGAAGACCTCCGCGATGATGTCGCTGTTTACGGAGGCACGCATGTGCTGGTGGGTCATCATGGCGTCGGCTGGGACCTCCGTGATCTACAGGTGCGGTAAGGCCGTGAGCCCACGGGACATCTGAACATGTCCACCTCATGCCCCCTAATCCACCTCATGCCCCCTAATCCCCCTCATGCCCCCTAATCCACTTTATGCCCCCTAATCCCCCTCATGCCCCCTAATCCTCCTCATGCCCCCTAATCCCCCTCATGCCCCCTAATCCCCCTCATGCCCCCTAATCCCCCTCATGCCCCCTAATCCACCTCATGCCCCCTAATCCCCCTCATGCCCCCTAATCCTCCTCATGCCCCCTAATCCCCCTCATGCCCCCTAATCCCCCTCATGCCCCCTAATCCACCTCATGCCCCCTAATCCACCTCATGCCCCCTAATCCCCCTCATGCCCCCTAATCCCCCTCATGCCCCCTAATCCACCTCATGCCCCCTAATCCACTTTATGCCCCCTAATCCACCTCATGCCCCCTAATCCATCTCATGCCCCCTAATCCATCTCATGCCCCCTAATCCACCTCATGCCCCCTAATCCCCCTCATGCAGCGATGATGTCGCTGTTTACGGAGGCACGCATGTGCTGGTGGGTCATCATGGAGTCGGCTGGGACCTCCGTGATCTACAGGTGCGGTAAGGCCGAGAGCCCACGGGACATCTGAACATGTCCACCTCATGCCCCCTAATCCACCTCATGCCCCCTAATCCCCCTCATGCCCCCTAATCCATCTCATGCCACCTAATCCACTTTATGCCCCCAATCCATCTCATGCCACCTAGTCCCTCTGGGGTCTGTGAGTGTGCCCATAAGGTTCTTAAGGCGTGTTAAGGTGATCACCAAAGGGTCCCAGCCATCTCCAGGGCATCATCAAATGATCGTATAGTAGTATACTACGATCACTATAAGCACTTACAGCATCATAAAATGATCGTATAGTAGTATACTACGATCACTATAAGCACTTACAGCATCAATGATCGTAGAGTAGTATACTACGATCACTATAAGCACTTACAGCATCATACACTAACAGCTAATTTAAAGTCATCCATCGTAAGATCTCTGGCTTCAAGGGCCTTATTGTGTGTGTGTGAGTGTGTGTGTGTGTGTGTGAGAAAAGAGAGAGAGAGAGAGAGAGAGAGAGAGAGAGAGAGAGCGAGCATGTGTGTCAGGGCTGGTGATACATATCACAATACATGAGTTAAGATTCTATATATATATATATTTCAATACTGTGTGAAAGGCGATATATTGCGATTTGTTTTAGTCATTTAATTTGAGAAAAACTGATATTATAAAGAAAGAAGACACAATAATATGCATAAACTGTAAGTAAAAAAAGTCTGCTTTACACACACAATTTAGTACACTGTACAATACAGTTCTGCCAATGTCAATAACAAAAAAGAAATATCACAATATTACATTTTATCAATATTTTCTTACACCCCTAATGTGTGTATGAGTGTGTACGATCTGCCAGAGCAATTAGAGATAATACATGTGTGTGTGTGTGTGTGACTTTTGAAATCTTCTAATGTCTAGGGAGAGAGAGTGTGTAGTGTGACTAAGAAGGAGAATTCTGTTTGCACAGGTTGTCTGCAAGAGGCCCTTTTAATTTAGAGAAAGTTGTTGAGAAAAGCCACACTGAAGCAGCTCTGTGTGTGTGTGTGTGTGTGTGTGTGTGTGTGTGTGTGTGTGTGTGTGTGTTTATACGTGTAAATGCTGAGTGGGCTGGTGTATACACTGGAGGGAGTAGGGAGTGATCCTCAGGCGCTGACTAACAGTCCTCCTTTACATTTTTAAATTCAGTGTGTGTGTGTGTGTGTGTGTGTGTGTGTGTGTGTGTGTATTGTGTTGTGTTGTGTTGGGGTGGATAGATTTTAACCCTCCCTCATGCACCCTCATGAGACCCCAAACACACACACACACACACACACACACACACACACACACACACACACACACAGCCCAGGGCTGGGCCTCTATTGTGCGCTGAGATAGTCACACACATTACCTGGGAGCGGTGGCACTGGGGAGTGTTTGGGGTTGGGATCAAAGCACACACACTGGCCTCTGGCGTACACACCACTGGCCCATCACACACAAACACACACACACACACACACACACACACACCAGGCGCCCACACCACCCCCACACCCATATCACTCTCACTCTCTCTGTGCTCCTCATATCCACTCTCTCTCCTCTTTCTTTTCTTTCTATCTGTCCATTCCCACTCTCTCTCTCCTCTTTCTTTTTTCTCTCTGTCCATCTCCACTCTCTTTCCTCTCTCTTTTTTCTGTCTCTTTCCATCACCACTCTCTCTCCTCTCTTTTCTCTCTATCTGTACATCCCCTCTCTCTCTCCTCTGTCTTTTCTCTCTATCTGTCCATCCCCTCTCTCTCACTCTCCTCTCTCTGTCCATCCCCTCTCTCTCTCTCTCCTCTCTGTCTCTCCATCCCTACACTCTTTCCCTCTTTCTCTCTCTTTTTCCTCTGTCCAGTTTTCTTCTCTTTCTTCCTCTCTTTTTATATTCTGCCCATCCTTCTTTCTCTTTCTCTGATATGTCCCATCACCCTTTCCCCCTTTTTTCCGTCCCATTTTCTTCCCCTCTACTTTTTTCTCTGTATCTCTCTCTCCACTCTTTTATTTTTATTATTATTTCCCTTTCTCTCTTTCCCATGGACTCGCTGCATAAATCTCTCTGTTCATTTTATCTTCTCTGTTTATTCCTTCCTGGCTCTCACTCTTTCCTCTGCAGTGTTTCTCTCCCCCTTTCCTTCTCTCCTCCTTCTCTCCCCCTTTCCTTCTCTCCTCCTTCTCTCCCCCTTTCCCTCTCTCCTCCTTCTCTTCATTCTTTCACTCCCCCCTTCCCTCTCTCCTTTTTCTTCACTCTTTCTCTGAGCAGTCATTCTCTCTCTTCATCAGTGTGTCTGTCCTCTCACTCTCCCTTCATGTCCCTGTAAACACACACACATACACACACACACACACACACACACACACACACACACACACACACACACCATCCCACAGCACTTTGAATCCCGTCACAGATAACACACTAGGATTAAGAGAGAGTCCCTCTCTCTGCCCACGCACACAGACACAGACACACACACACACACACACACACACACTGAGCCACAGAACCACCCACTCTATGCTGCCCCTGTGGTTGAACCATAAACTGCACGACTGCACCACAATGATACAGCATTGCATGGACGCCACCTGCGTGTGTGTGTGTGTGTGTGGCCATATGGATGCATAGCATTGAGCTGTGTGGAGATGTGGAGTGTGTGTGTGTGTGTGTGTGTGTGTGTGGCCATATGGATGCATAGCATTGAGCTGTGTGGAGATGTGGAGTGTGTGTGTGTGTGTGTGTGTGTGTGTGGCCATATGGATGCATAGCATTGAGCTGTGTGGAGATGTGGAGTGTGTGTGTGTGTGTGTGGCCATATGGATGCATAGCATTGAGCTGTGTGGAGATGTGGAGTGTGTGTGTGTGTGTGTGGCCATATGGATGCATAGCATTGAGCTGTGTGAAGATGTGGAGTGTGTGTGTGTGTGTGTGTGTGTGGCCATATGGATGCATAGCATTGAGCTGTGTGGAGATGTGGAGTGTGTGTGTGTGTGTGTGGCCATATGGATGCATAGCATTGAGCTGTGTGAAGATGTGGAGTGTGTGTGTGTGTGTGTGTGTGTGTGGCCATATGGATGCATAGCATTGAGCTGTGTGAAGATGTGGAGTGTGTGTGTGTGTGTGTGTGGCCATATGGATGCATAGCATTGAGCTGTGTGAAGATGTGGAGTGTGTGTGTGTGTGTGTGTGGCCATATGGATGCATAGCATTGAGCTGTGTGGAGATGTGGAGTGTGTGTGTGTGTGTGTGGCCATATGGATGCATAGCATTGAGCTGTGTGGAGATGTGGAGTGTGTGTGTGTGTGTGTGGCCATATGGATGCATAGCATTGAGCTGTGTGGAGATGTGGAGTGTGTGTGTGTGTGTGTGGCCATACTGTATGGATGCATAGCATTGAGCTGTGTGGAGATGTGGAGTGTGTGTGTGTGTGTGTGTGTGTGTGTGTGGCCATATGGATGCATAGCATTGAGCTGTGTGGAGATGTGGAGTGTGTGTGTGTGTGTGTGGCCATATGGATGCATAGCATTGAGCTGTGTGGAGATGTGGAGTGTGTGTGTGTGTGTGTGGCCATATGGATGCATAGCATTGAGCTGTGTGAAGATGTGGAGTGTGTGTGTGTGTGTGGCCATATGGATGCATAGCATTGAGCTGTGTGGAGATGTGGAGTGTGTGTGTGTGTGTGTGTGTGTGTGTGTGTGTGTGTGTGTGTGTGTGTGGCCATATGGATGCATAGCATTGAGCTGTGTGGAGATGTGGAGTGTGTGTGTGTGTGTGTGGCCATATGGATGCATAGCATTGAGCTGTGTGGAGATGTGGAGTGTGTGTGTGTGTGTGTGGCCATATGGATGCATAGCATTGAGCTGTGTGAAGATGTGGAGTGTGTGTGTGTGTGTGTGGCCATATGGATGCATAGCATTGAGCTGTGTGGAGATGTGGAGTGTGTGTGTGTGTGTGTGTGTGTGTGTGTGTGTGTGTGTGTGGCCATATGGATGCATAGCATTGAGCTGTGTGGAGATGTGGAGTGTGTGTGTGTGTGTGTGTGTGTGTGTGTGTGTGTGTGTGTGTGTGTGTGTGTGTGTGTTGTATGGAGGCATGATGTGCACTGTGTCCATTGTAATCTTGCACTGAAAAAAAAGACAAAATACATATACATCAAACACGAAAAGCAATTTTGCCAAAACAAAAACCCATAACATGCAATATGACTGCAATTAACAAGGCACAGGTGACCTCTCACCTCAGAGTAGACTGACCTCTGACGTCTCCCACCTGGATGTAACTAATATCACCAGTGACTCCTTATACCCAGTGTCAAATCAGCCGGTGCGTTCGTAGGCTACGTAAAGGCATGCTGCACACACTTGGTTGGGCCAAAGAGTAGTAGCCTAGGCTGACGCATTAGTTGTGTGCCGCCAAAGATTTTATCACCGTCACTTGTTCTGTTATCAACATTCCTCTTTGGCTGCTACTTTTTGCGATGCACTCTGCTTTCGACATTTATTTACATTAGATTCCATTCTTTTCAATACAACTCCGCACACCAGCATCGCACTTTGCAGCCATGTAAATCACGATTCAGTTATATTTGGTCGACGCTGCTCCATAAAATCCATTGTTCATCCAGTGTTAGCCTGTTACAAACTTCGGCGTTGATGTGTGTGGCAAGTAATCGTTCCTGCCTCAAACCCCAGATTGCTGCTAAAAAGGTGCAGTCTATAATCATTGTGGAGACATGAAGAGGCTTGGTGGGTATTATATGAACCATTTTGAGAGCTGTGGTGGTAAATACAGAAGTTTCCAGTGATTGTTTAAAAAGGGTATGAATAATTTTGAACAAGCAATTTTTCATAAAAATGCTAAAAAAGATAAAAAAAAGTTTTTTTTTTAATTCCATGTTTTTACCACATTGTCTTGCAACCGTTTGGCATGTGCAAGTGTCATTTTAAGTAAGAACAAACATATTGGTCAAGAGAAAATCAATATTTGCCAGGCGTATGAATCATTTTGTTCTTAACTTTATCTTAAAAAAGTGTAAAAAGTGAACATCCGAATGAACTGCTTGTCAAATTAAAAGATAGCTAGGCTATCATAAAAAAGTTGCATTGTTTGCATGATAAAATGTAATCAGGTAATCCCCAACAATGTAACTGTAATCTGATTGCACAATTGTTACTTGATTTTTGTAATCTGATTACGTAATCCAGATTACATGTAATCCGTTACTACCCAACCCTGCATACAAACCCCCCCCCCCCCACACACACACACACACACAGCAACACACACACATACACACACACACACACACACACACACACACACTATATTTTGAGCAGTGTGTGTGTGTGTGTGTGTGTGTTTCTGTGTGTGTGTTTTGGTCAGTGGTGTAATAGTATATGAAAATATGAAGGGTTTTGAGGCAGAGGAGGTCAAATATTTTGTAATAACCTTAATTACAAATTTAACCTGACAATTGTTCTTGAAATATATTACATATGATGTCATCACTCAGTTGTGTTTTGAAATGCGATCTTGACAGAAATAGCTGTAAATGTTGTTGTGGTGTATTTAGAGTAATAATTTCACAAATGTGAACCTGCCATATGCTCTTTAATGCAAAAAACGATCTTGCTCAAAACTCCACCAACTAACTTAACTTTGCTCTCAATCAAATGTTTGAACTTGTTAACTACCGTAAAAATAGACCCTAGGTTGTTTTCACTATGGAGTTATGGTTTAATAAAAGGCAGAGAAGGCCAGGAAGTGAAAGTAAAGTTGTAATGTAGCTCTGGCGTTATTATCAGTCATTCATAAGCGCTTCTTATGGCGATGGTGAGAATGTCGCTCCGTCACAACCTTCCAGTTCACTTGGCCCTAGTTTGGGCAGAATATGTTTTACTTTCATTCGAGCAAAGTGATCAAGCTGTCAAACACAGTGTTATTGGCCTGCCTGATGCATTAGGGAATGAGGCATTCATCCACCATTTTACTCCTCCCCGCTTGAATGCACAGAAACACATGCAAAAAGGGGTGTTGACACACACACACACACACACACACTT
>NW_027468640.1:5428889-5431389 GCF_046254945.1 Alosa pseudoharengus | reverse complement strand
AGTAGTGTGGTCAGTAGAGTAGTGTGAGTAGTGTGGTCAGTAGAGTAGTGTGAGTAGTGTGGTCAGTAGAGTAGTGTGGTCAGTAGAGTAGTGTGAGTAGTGTGGTCAGTAGTGCAGTGTGAGTAGTGTGGTCAGTAGAGTAGTGTGAGTAGTGTGGTCAGTAGAGTAGTGTGGTCAGTAGAGTAGTGTGAGGAGTGTGGTCAGTAGTGCAGTGTGAGTAGTGTGGTCAGTAGAGTAGTGTGAGTAGTGTGGTCAGTAGTGCAGTGTGAGTAGTGTGGTCAGTAGAGCAGTAGAGTAGTGTGGTCAGTAGTGCAGTGTGGTCAGTAGGGCAGTGTGAGTAGTGTGGTCAGTAGCGCAGTATGCGTAGTGTGGTCAGTAGAGTAGTGTGGTCAGTAGTGCAGTGTGGTCAGTAGGGCAGTGTGAGTAGTGTGGTCAGTAGAGTAGTAGAGCAGTGTGGTCAGTAGAGCAGTGTGGTCAGTAGAGTAGTGTGAGTAGTGTGGTCAGTAGAGCAGTTCGAGTAGTGTGGTCAGTAGAGCAGTAGAGTAGTGTGGTCAGTAGAGTAGTGTGAGTAGTGTGGTCAGTAGAGTAGTGTGAGTAGTGTGGTCAGTAGAGTAGTGTGGTCAGTAGAGTAGTGTGAGTAGTGTGGTCAGTAGAGTAGTGTGGTCAGTAGAGTAGTGTGAGTAGTGTGGTCAGTAGTGCAGTGTGAGTAGTGTGGTCAGTAGAGTAGTGTGAGTAGTGTGGTCAGTAGAGTAGTGTGGTCAGTAGAGTAGTGTGAGGAGTGTGGTCAGTAGTGCAGTGTGAGTAGTGTGGTCAGTAGAGTAGTGTGAGTAGTGTGGTCAGTAGTGCAGTGTGAGTAGTGTGGTCAGTAGAGCAGTAGAGTAGTGTGGTCAGTAGAGTAGTGTGGTCAGTAGAGTAGTGTGAGTAGTGTGGTCACTAGAGCAGTGTGAGTAGTGTGGTCAGTAGAGCAGTGTGAGTAGTGTGGTCAGTAGAGCAGTGTGAGTAGTGTGGTCAGTAGAGTAGTGTGAGTAGTGTGGTCAGTAGAGTAGTGTGGTCAGTAGAGTAGTGTGAGGAGTGTGGTCAGTAGTGCAGTGTGAGTAGTGTGGTCAGTAGAGTAGTGTGAGTAGTGTGGTCAGTAGTGCAGTGTGAGTAGTGTGGTCAGTAGAGCAGTAGAGTAGTGTGGTCAGTAGAGTAGTGTGGTCAGTAGAGTAGTGTGAGTAGTGTGGTCACTAGAGCAGTGTGAGTAGTGTGGTCAGTAGAGCAGTAGAGTAGTGTGGTCAGTAGAGTAGTGTGGTCAGTAGAGTAGTGTGAGTAGTGTGGTCAGTAGAGCAGTGTGAGTAGTGGGGTCAGTAGAGCAGTGTGAGTAGTGGGGTCAGTAGAGCAGTGTGAGTAGTGTGGTCAGTAGAGCAGTGTGGTCAGTAGAGTAGTGTGGTCAGTAGAGCAGTGTGAGTAGTGTGGTCAGTAGAGTAGTGTGGTCAGTAGAGCAGTGTGAGTAGTGTGGTCAGTAGAGTAGTGTGAGTAGTGTGGTCAGTAGAGTAGTGTGGTCAGTAGAGCAGTGTGAGTAGTGTGGTCAGTAGAGTAGTGTGGTCAGTAGAGCAGTGTGGTCAGTAGAACAGTGTGAGTAGTGTGGTCAGTAGAGCAGTGTGAGTAGTGTGGTCAGTAGAGCAGTGTGAGTAGTGTGGTCAGTAGAGCAGTGTGAGTAGTGTGGTCAGTAGAGTAGTGTGGTCAGTAGAGCAGTGTGAGTAGTGTGGTCAGTAGAGTAGTGTGGTCAGTAGTGCAGTGTGGTCAGTAGAGCAGTGTGAGTAGTGTGGTCAGTAGAGCAGTGTGAGTAGTGTGGTCAGTAGAGCAGTGTGAGTAGTGTGGTCAGTAGAGCAGTGTGAGTAGTGTGGTCAGTAGTGCAGTGTGAGTAGTGGACAGCACAGCTGGCAGGACGCCTGTGTCAATATGGTTTGATTTGATTTTGAAAGTGCTTCACTCAGAGTTGTTGAGTTGTTGAGTCACTTCACTGTTTCTCCATCTCGTTGTGTGAGTCTGCTGCTGTCTGCTCATATTCAAGTCCATTCAGTTCCATTCAAAGTGCTTAGTAGCCATGAGAAGTGCTTAGTAGCCATGAGAACATGAGAAGTGCTTAGTAGCCATGGGAAAATGGGAAGTGCCAGAGTGCTTACACAGAGGATGAGGGATACAAGGACGAAGACATTTAACTCTCTGTGATGAACTATCAATCATTGGCTCCACCCCTCCTGCAGTAGAGAGGACTAATAGACTTTTGAACAGACTCATCTCTCTCTCTCTCTCTCTCTCTCTCTCTCGCTAAAGGTTTGATTCCTTTTAATGTTGTCATCAGTTAACTTTAACTTTAACTGCGCTTGTGATTAAAGTACGCAATTCAGTTGTGCGCGTTGGCAAATTGCGGTAGGGGGCGGAGAAAGGCGCTGACTACCTGATGAGCTGCACTTTTGATAAATACCACGTGAACTGAAGAATCACAGCGTGCGCTATC
>NW_027468640.1:5406389-5423889 GCF_046254945.1 Alosa pseudoharengus | reverse complement strand
AGAGGGCATGATGCAGGACCTGAGAGAGCAGCTGTTTTCCATACGCCATCAAGGCCCACTGGCACCGGTGACCCCCACCCATACGAACCAAGTCCTTCAAGCCCAGCCACTCCCTACAACACCCACCTGCTCACAGGCTACTACCACCTCCAGCCAGCCATCACCCACCAGCCCACAGGCTACCACCTCCAGCCAGCCAGCATCCCCCTCAGCACCTGCCGGCCACAGAACACAGCCACCTTCCACAACACCTACCAGCTCACAGGTTACCCCCTCCAGCCAATCAACATACGCAGAGGCCACCGTTCACGAGCAACCCAGACACGAGAGACAGAACACAGGACATCCAGAGCGAGCTGACATTGTTCTCCTCATAGACTCAAACGGCAAATTTGTTGATGAGAAAAAGCTCTTCCCGAATCACAAGGCAGCTAAACTTTGGTGCCCCACAACCCAAAGAGCACTAGAGCTCCTAAATGAGAGAAGCCTAGGGTCACCCAGCCATATCCTGATACACACAGGAACGAATGACCTGAGGACTCAGCAAGAGGGAGTGGCTGATTCACTCAGAGCAGTAATAGAGAAGGCCTCAAACACATTTCCACAAACCAAAATTGTGATATCCACTCTGCTACCAAGGAAAGATGCCCACCCCCTCACCATCCAAAAGATAAATGCCAGCGTCTCCAGGGACTGTGCACTACGGGCAAATGTCCACCTCGCCCATAACCCGACGATGAACACCAACCACCTTCATGACCACGTCCATCTACATAAACATGCTGTCCCTATGTTTGCTAAGACACTGAAAGACGCAGCTCTCTCTCGGAGATCTAACCCGCAAACACACAGGAGTTACCCAAATACTTCTCAACGCCACACACACCATCCATCGCAACTGGGCAGACTGAGGAGTCCGCAGGAGAGGCCTGTACGAACAACTACGGCACCTACCATAACTGGACCTACGCCTGCACCACCATATAATGCAGCTTCACCACCCCAGCGACGGCAGCCAGGGACACCCACCTATGCTCAGGCGCTCAGTGGAACAGCAGGCCCAAACAGCACTGAACTGAGAGACATTCAGCAAATGCTCAGCCTCATCTGTGCACGCCTAATGAGCAGTGGATCGTGGTAAGAGGAACCAACCACACACAAAAAAAAAATGGAGGAAAAAAAAAAAAAAAAAAAAAAGTTTGTATTTGATGTTGAAATGTTTTACTGTCACAAAATGCTACATTCCAAAATACCTCAATATACTAAAAGTGTTACTCTCTCTAACTATGATACTATATTGTGTGTTATACTCTTAACACTCTCTTTTTTTTTCTCAAACTGTAAACCAAACAAAAAACACATACTGAGACTAAATGAAATCTTTTTGTGTTTCTCTGTGGAACATTCAGGGTTTAAGATTATCTGTCTTTGGTTTAAAGAGCAGAGACCCTGAATTTATTTCCTCTGTAAAGGATGTTGATGTTTTAATCCTGCAGGAGACATGGTGCAGAGGAGATGAGCCCACTGGCTGCCCCCCAGGTTACAGAGAGCTAGTTATCCCATCCACTAAACTAAAAGGCGTGACCCAAGGTAGAGACTCAGGAGGGATGCTTATTTGGTTTAAATCAGAACTCTTACCCTCAATAGAAATAATCAAAAAAGGAAAAAATAATTTGTGGCTGAAAATAAAAAAAGAAACCATACTGACACCTCAAAATCTCTTCCTCTGTGCAATTTATATCCCCCCCATTGAGTCCCCCTACTACAATGAGGATATCTTCTCTGACCTAGAGGGAGAAATCAGCCACTTCCAGACTCAGGGGAATGTTATGATCTGTGGAGATCTAAACTCTAGGACTGGTGAGGGACTTGATTTTGTCAGCACACAAGGTGATGACTTCATTACAGGAGATAACATCTATTTCCCTACTTACTCCCCTAGACAAAACTACGACAAGTCCACAAATGTCCATGGAAAGGAACTCCTGCGGCTCTGCCGAAGCCTGGGTCTGTGCATAGTCAATGGCAGGTTACGGGGTGACTCCTTTGGTCGATACACCTATGGCTCAAATCTTGGCAGTAGTACTGTGGATTACGCCATAACAGACTTAAACATGAGCTTTCTGAGAGCCTTCACAGTCAAGCCACTGACACCATTGTCTGACCACAGTCAAATAACAGTCTATTTAAACAGATCAGAGACCCCCAACACCTACATAAAGCCTGAGAAAATTTTCAAAATCAAACCGAGCTATCGGTGGGATAAAGAAAGCTCCAAAAACTATGAAAAGTCAATTGGTCACCCAGAAACACAATCACTCCTGAACTCATTTCTATCGACAAACTACCCCCATGATAAAGAAGGCATTAACTTGGCCGTAAACCATCTACATAAGCTATTCCATTATGTGGCTCAAATTTCAAATTTGACCACAATTAAAAACAAACAAAAGAAAAATAAATCAGACCATTGGATTGATTCTGAATGTAAAAATCAGAGAAAAAGCTTAAGAAAATTATCCAACCAGAAACACCGGCAACCAGACAACCAAGACATACGCGCTCTGTATACTGAATGCCTCAAGAGGTACAAAAATACAGTAAGAGCAAAGAAAAATAAATATATGCAAAGTCAACTGAATGATATAGAAGAATCACTTGACTCAAACAAATTCTGGGAAAACTGGAAACATTTCAACAAAAGGCCTCATGATGATTTAGCTATCCAGAATGGTACAATATGGAGAGAGCATTTCACAAACCTATTCAATCATCCCACACTAAATTCTGACCAGCAACAAATATCTAACAGACTGGAAAACCTTGACATTTCCATAAAAGATAATCAAAACCCATTGGATTTTCCAATAACCCAGAAAGAGCTTGTGGAAAAGCTAAACAAACTACAGCCAAG
Organism: Alosa pseudoharengus; assembly: GCF_046254945.1. Taxonomy (NCBI): domain Eukaryota; kingdom Metazoa; phylum Chordata; class Actinopteri; order Clupeiformes; family Clupeidae; genus Alosa; species Alosa pseudoharengus. The sequence continues at coordinate 5,420,975 of NW_027468640.1, read as the reverse complement.
AAAAGCATGTGGTGTAGATGGCATCCTGAACGAGATGCTAGTGCATACAGACCTCACATCTCAATTGGCTATTCTAAAGCTTTTCAACCTCATATTAAGTGTAGGATACTTCCCTGACTCCTGGAATGAAGGACTTATCACCCCCATATATAAGAAGGGTGATAAATTAGACCCAAACAATTACAGGGGTATTTGTGTTAACAGCAACCTTGGAAAAGTGTTCTGTAGCATAATTAACACAAGAATAATTGAGTACATCACAGAACACAATGTATTAAGCAAAAACCAAATTGGATTCCTCCCAAAAAATCGGACATCAGACCACATCTTCACCCTGAACACCCTCATTGATAAACATGTAAATCAAAATAAAAGAAAAATATTTGCTTGTTTCGTGGACTTCCAAAAGGCATTTGACTCCATATGGCATAAAGGCCTATTATATAGACTGATCCAGAGTGGTGTGGGAGGAAAACTATACGACATAATCAAATCTATGTATCTGACCAGCAAGTGTGCCGTCAAAATAGGATGTAACAGGACTGATTTCTTTCCCCAAAGGAGGGGAGTACGACAGGGTTGTAGTTTAAGCCCTACACTGTTTAACGTCTATATAGACGAATTGGCAATAACATTGCAGAACTCTGCAGGTTCAGGACTCATGCTGCAGAACACTGAGGTCAAGTGCTTGCTTTTCGCAGACGACTTGGTTTTGATATCACCAACAAAAGAGGGCTTGCAGCACCACATGGATGTACTAGCAAAATTTTGCCACACATGGGCCCTAAAAATAAATTCTGAAAAAACCAAGGTCTTAGTGTTTCAAAAACGTTCCAAGCTACAGGGAAACACCAACAATTTTAAAATAGGCAACAGAACAATTGACCAGACAAATAATTACACCTATCTAGGCATAACTCTGACTTCAACGGGGCACTTCGGCTTGGCTGTGAAGGAACTCAAAGAAAAAGCAAAAAGAGCATTTTATGCCATTAAAAGATCAATTAGATTGGAGCTACCAATTAGAATTTGGATTAAACTTTTTAAAACTGTGATAGAACCAATTGCACTATATGGCTCTGAGGTATGGGGTCTGGGACATGAATTCTCAACCTGGGATAAGCACCCAACTGAAGCCCTGCATGCAGAGTTCTGCAAAAGCATCCTCCGGGTACAGAGGAAGACGCCGAACAATGCATGCAGGGCAGAATTAGGCCAATACCCCCTTATCATCAATATTCAAAAAAGAGCCCTTAAATTCTGGCAACACATTAAAATGAGCAACCCCGACTCACTCCACCATCTAGCACTTCAAAGCCAAGAGCAAAACATAGGAAGGAGCCCACTTAGCCAACTTGTCCTGAGACTCAGTGACCTCACACCATCCCACATCACTGAGGCCCGGGACAATGTTACAGTAGCAAGAACAATTAGACCCAACCAAATTACAAACAATGAAAAGGAAAATTACATCACCTATTGGAAAGAAGTAACCCAAACACAATCTAAATTACAATGTTATTTGGCCCTAAAACGTGAATACACAATAGCTACTTACCTGAGTACACTGAAAGACCCAAAACTGAGGAAAACCATGACTATGTACAGACTCAGTGAGCACAGTCTCTCCATAGAAAAAGGCAGACACAGGCAGACCTGGCTGCCCAGAGAGGAGAGGCTATGCTCACACTGCAGCTTGGGGGCTGTGGAGACAGAGCTCCACTTCTTAACAGAATGCCCAAAATATGAGGAAATACGGACATTATTATTCAATAAATTAAATTCAACCCTCCATGAATTCCAAACCTGGACAAATGAGGCTAAATTGCCTTACATCCTCGGAGAGAATGAGGATGTGGTCATTCTGGCTTCAAAATTTGTAGCAGCGTGCCACAACCTGAGGGACAGCCAGTGAGGCCACAACCACCAACAATGTTGTATATTTGTTCTTATTATTAGAATTGTTGTTTTACTTTTATGTCTTCTATGTCTACTTTTATGTCCTCTTATATGTTAATTCCACAATTCTGTTAAGCATGTATTTATTTTCTATTTTGTCCTCTTTACCTCTTATGTGTACATGTAATTGAGCTTTGGCAATAATGTTCATGCAACGTTCATGCCAATAAAGCTTTCTTGAATATAAAGAGAGAGAGAGAGAGAGAGAGAGAGAGGGGGGGAGACACAGAGAGAGAGAGAGAGAGGAAAAGAGAGGGGAGCAAGTGAGAGAGAGAGATATAAAGAGAGAGAGAGAGGGAGACAGAGAGAGAGAGATATAAAGAGAGAGAGAGAGGGGGGGGGAGAGAGAGAGAGAGAGAGGAAAAGAGAGGGGAGCAAGTGAGAGAGAGAGATATAAAGAGAGAGAGAAAGAGAGGGGAAAAGAGAGGGGAGCAAGTGAGAGAGAGAGATATAAAGAGAGAGAGAGAGAGAAAGCAATAGTGGGCAGAGACATGTTGACAAGTATTGATTCATATTATTGTTCAATCACCAAGCGTTGCGTTGTGGAACACTTTTGTCCATAATGTTGCATCTTATTCCACTATTTTTGGCACCAACTCTGTATCCAGCACCTTTAAGATATCGGCAGCGCACCAACTCTGTACCCCTTACCTTTAAGATATCGGCAGCACACCAACTCAGTAACCAGCACCTATAAGATATCGGCAGCACACCAACTCTCTACACAGCACCTTTAAGATATCGGCAGCACACCAACTCAGTAACCAGCACCTTTAAGATATCGGCAGCACACCAACTCTGTACCCCTTACCTTTAAGATATCGGCAGCACACTAACTCTCTACCCCTTACCTTTAAGATATCGCCAGCACACCAACTCTGTACCCCTTACCTTTAAGATATCAGCAGCACACTAACTCTCTACCCCTTACCTTTAAGATATCGGTATGTATGTTGTCTCTGTGAGGACTTTAGATCTGCTATATCGCTAAAATATGACTGTTGCTATGCCTCTGCTACCAGCGAACAACATTAAACTACAAACTGTCTCCCACGCTGTCTCCTAGCTGTGTGTCACAAGGCAAGCAGTAGCTAATCATAGTTAGCTTTACTGAGCAAGGATAATACAGTACCCTCCAGAATTATTGGCACCTCTGCTAAAGTTGACTAAAAAGAGATCTTTTTGAAATTGTCCTTAATGCCTTAAGCAAAAAAATGAGGAAATATCCAACCTTTAAGGACATCAATTTTCTTTGTGAATGAATAATGTATCATAAATAAATACATGTTCTTCCTTAAAATACAGGGGTCATAAGTATTGGCACCCCTATGTTAAATTATCATAGAGGCAGGCAGATTTTTATTTTTAAAGGTCTCATTCACTGAGAAACCGTTTAATACTTGTTACTTTCGAAATACTATAGCTCACTCCAAGTTGCATATGCATGCTGCACGTGAAAATTATCTTCTACCCCCATTGCCCGCATTAACCAATGAAAGAAAATACACGGAAAAACAAGCGAATCAGAAAGAGCCCTTCCCAATGACGCCGAAGGGAAACTGATTATTCATGGCCTCGCCCACCTTGGCTTGTGACCGCCTACAGGAAGACTGGAAGATTTTGCGGCTAGGGGATTGTCTCTCTGCAGCTAGTAGGAGCTAACAGCAAGTTGCTAACATGGCGGAAAAAAATCGTGCCTGTGTTATTTGTGGCAATAACACATCAATGTTGCATGTCTTGCCTTAGAAACAAGAGTTGAGGAAGAAATGGTTCGGATTTATCGTTGGAACACCACCACCGAAGTAGTGCAACATTAGTTCTGTGTTCCAATCATTTCGACCACACTCACTGCCTACAGTTAGAAAGTGGTTTTGCATCGATGTTCTGAAAACCTGGTTCTGTACCGTCATGACGATCGACCACCAGGCTCACAGGCTGTAAGTACAAACAAACTTTTCCACCTAACGTCTGTTACAAAATAGCATGTTCATATTCTTCACGTTAGCATGCATGAAAAGGGTAGGCTACAAGCTAGGCTTAGGCTAGCCTATATTACAGGAAGCTACACCAGGCACGTAACTGAAGTGTTCTGTTCGCGACGTGTAAAATCAGAGAATGTCTAATAGGAAGGGCTCTGGTAAAATCCATTAGAGGAATGGTCTATTTTCCCGAACATAGCCTACAGGCCACTAACACGCCAGGTGTAGCTACTAAGTTGCTATCACTATAGAGCTCGGGTATTTACACTTTAATTTATGTCTTCTTGCCATTATTACATTGACCTTTGTAGGCCTACAATGATGTTTTGTTTAATTACTTGCTGTTTACTTAGTGTTTTGTATGTCTTCCAGAGCACATCCTCATGTCAGGCTACACAGCTTTCTAGCCTACATTAGGTCATCACGTTAAGCAAAGGTTTGTGATCTAACTTTTATTGTTGTGCTAGTTAGTTTCTAGAAGTCTTTTTCTAGTAGGCTAATACAGGTTCTTATGTGCTCGTCAATGTTTGGGAAAGTCAATTCATGGGTTTCTTCAGGTCACTTTCCACAGGTGTATAAAATCAAGCACCTCGATTATGAATGCAGACTGCATGGTGCTTGATTAATACACCTGTGTAAATGGACCTGATGAAACCCATGAATTGCATAACCGATAGAATTGATATTACCGAATGTCTTCTTGTGGGTGTGCTTTTTGTGTTGTGTACAGTTTTGTGTGAGATAGTGAATGTCCTGTGTACTATTAGTATCTTGTAACTTGACAGTAATACACATTTATTTACTTTAGGTACCCAAACAGAATACTTCATGAAAAGTATGAGTATTGATACAAGCACTTCGGATACACCATGGGCATGGGGGCCTGCTACCTCTACTGCCATCAAGCCTGTTCATCCAAGGCCAGCTAGAAGACCTCGGGTTGATCAAGAGGAGGAGGAGGATGAAAGCGACATCTCCAAAATAACACCTATGGCCCAGCGCAATCAAAGAGCAATGTAATAGAATCATCACAGCCAACGAATGTGTTTTGTGTGTTGTCCCTTCGGATCCCCAGGACAATACAAGCTGAAACAACAACTCAGACCTTTTTGCCTAAATAATCCCAGCACCATCTTACAAAGGATCTGTAGGCCAGATGTCTGCATCGTCTGGCAAAAAGAGGACATTGTTAATTCTGTGCATAGTTTGGATGTTCTTGTTTTGTGTTTGCATTATTTTAATAGACTGCAATATTACTATTTGTCAGTGTTTCACAGACCACCTAGCAAAAAAAAAAAAAAAAACAGTAGACCTACTTCAACAGTATATTACACAATAGGCCTTCTCACTGAACCACCTTGCTTATTGTCTTTGAACCTTGCTTATGGTGTCAGAGGATTCATATGATTTAAACTGGCATAGGTTACATCAGTGTTGCAGAACTGTTTGGATTTACATACAAGTTGGTTCAATATTGCAAACAACTCCTCTATTATATTTTACCACATCTACTTGTGGAACACTTGAGAGCTTGCGGACCACACTTTTGAGTACCACTGCTGTATGTAAATATAATAAAGTTATTTATTGAAAATTGACCTGTTTTGTATATTTGTTTTAGGAGTTTCATCAGTTTTTGTCCCTTTTAAGCTAAAGGTTTCTCTTACCTTTCATATCTTCTGTCTCACAGAGGGCCATAGTCGAATGTTTAGTGCATTTTGAAGGGAGTACATTATGCTAAGGCAGACTGGTTCTAATCCTAGGTACAGGGTCATACAGACAACAGGGGTACTGGTGTTGCCCATTTTTCTAACCACATGAGCAATCCCCTTACGAAAAAGTAGTATAGGAATCTTATAGTATTTGGGACAAAATATTAAAGTAATCTTATAGGAATAATTGGGACATACTGTAGAAGTACTACTAATAACTCTATAATATCCTGTAACCACTATAGTTTTTCTATAGTAGTCTTATAGTACCTATAGTATGTCCAAATATTATAGTATTCCTATAAGATTACTGTAATATTTAGTCCCAAAATGCTATAAGATTCCTATAGTAGGCTACTTTTCTGTCATACGTGACAGAAAACAACTTGAGTAGGCTAACCTCTGCCAATGTCAGGCTATCAAAGCCATAGTTCTCATTACCGGAGAAGTCATGCAGCACACATTCTCTGCTTCTGTAGGCATTCTGGTACAATTCCAGCAAAATATAGCTAGGTAGGTGTGTTTGCATTTAGATCTATATATATATTGGGCTATGACCAAGTGGTCTTTCAATGATAGTATCATGGAATTCAAACCATAACTATCTATTCCGATAGCATTAGCAGGCTAGGTCAGTGGCTGAACTGCATTTAGGGTGCTTACCTGTGTTGTGAAGTAAAATATCTACTAGGGAGATTGCAAAGACTTTTGACTGTGTAAAGTAATAGGTCTTTATTTTAAAACGTTTCCAACTGTTTATTACTTGAAAGCAAGATGACGATTGTCACAAACGTTTAGCTGCTAACGTTACCTCTTTTAGGAGAAATTTTAAGCTGACAGGCAATTGTTACCATTCTATTAAACCAACGTTCACCGACAAACGATCAGGAAGCGGTTCTTCTTCCTACTTGAATACTAGGATCAAACACATGAAGTTGTATCTCCGAAGACATTTTGTGCAACAGTTTTGACTCGAGTTTTAGCCAGGTTTTAGCACTGTAAAGTTGAATATGGAGCATAGCACAGGCAGAATCGGATGAGGACGCACTGGAGGAAGCGTCACAGTACTGTTAGCCAATCAAGTCAAGTCAAGTCAAGTCAAGTTTATTTATATAGCGCATTTCATACACAGAGGTCATTCAATGTGCTTTACATAAACAAAACCAAACAATAATAACAAATAAAAGCATAGAAGGGCAATATAGTCAAAGAATAGTTAAAAGGTAAAGATCATAATAAAAAGGAAACATAAAACAAGGTAAAATCATTTAAAAATAAAGAATAATTAGTAAGCAAAACAAAGGCAAAAGTAGTAAAAAAAAGTAATAAAAGACAAAGTAGAATAATTATCAAGGCAGATTCAGAATTTGTTACTCGGCACAGTTAGCAGAAAGCATCTGAGAACAGTTTGGTCTTAAGTCTAGATTTAAAACTGGCTACAGTTGGGGCCTTTTTGATGTCATCCGAAAGTTGGTTCCACAGCTGAGCCGCATAGCAGCTAAAAGCTGCTTCACCATGTTTAGTTCTAACTGTAGGTTTTACTAGCAGGTTTTTCACCTGGGACCTGAGAGGACGAGAAGGTGTGTACTGCTGAAGCATGTCTGACAAGTATTTAGGTCCTGCTCCATTTACTGATTTATAAACAAGCAATAGTGCTTTAAAGTCAATTCTGTGACTTACTGGAAGCCAGTGCAAGGACTTAAGAATTGGAGTAATGTGGTCAGTTCTTTTAGTTTTTGTTAGAATCCTAGCTGCTGCATTTTGTATCACCTGAAGCTGTTTAATAGTCTTTTTAGGAAGGCCTGTGAACAGTCCATTGCAGTAATCAACTCTGCTGGAGATAAATGCATGAATGAGTTTTTCTAAGTCATATTTTGACATCAGCCCTTTGAGTTTGGCAATATTTTTGAGGTGGTAAAAAGCTGATTTAGTTATCGCTTTCATGTGGCTGTTGAAATTTAGATCACTGTCAATTAATACACCAAGATTTTTAACAGTATCCTTTGCCTTCAACCCTTTTGTGCCAAGGAGAGTGGCAACCCTAAGTCTTTCCTCATTTTTACCAAATATAATTACTTCAGTTTTTTCTTTGTTCAGCTGAAGAAAATTTTGAGACATCCAGGTGTTGATTTGTTCTATACACTGACACATAGATTCAAGAGGACCATAGTCATTTGGTGATAGAGCTAAGTAAATTTGTGTGTCATCTGCATAGCTATGATATGAAATCAAATTATTTTGAATGATTTGTCCAAGTGGGAGCATATAGAGGTTGAATAATAGTGGCCCCAAGATTGACCCCTGGGGAACACCACAGGTCAAGGACGTTGGTGTTGAGGTACAGTTTCCGATGGCAACAAAGAAGCTCCTTTCTTGTAGATATGATTTTATCCAGCTGATAACTATGCCTGTAAATCCAACCCAGTGTTCTAGTCTGTGTAGTAAAATATTGTGATCAACAGTGTCAAATGCTGCACTAAGGTCCAGTAGCACTAGGACTGATGTTTTACCTGAATCTGTGTTGAGGCGTATGTCATTGGAAACTTTAATGAGAGCTGTTTCAGTGCTGTGATTTGCCCGAAAACCAGACTGAAAGTAATCAAAATACCCATTTGATGTTAGGAAGGTGGTTAATTGATTAAAGACTACTTTTTCAATAATTTTGCCAATAAAAGGCAGATTGGATATGGGCCTGTAATTGTTTAGCATGGAGGCATCCAGGTTATTCTTCTTGAGAAGTGGCTTTACAACAGCTGTTTTCAGTGACTTAGGAAAAGTGCCAGACAGCAGTGATACATTTACAATTTGAAGGACATCCGCCGCTATGAGGTGAAAAACAGTTTTGAAGAAATTGGTAGGCAGAGTGTCTAAGACACATGTGGAAGAGCTGAGATTCTGTACCGTTTTTTCAAGTGTTTCGTAGTCTATCAAGCTGAACTCTGACATCAAGTTTAGTTTCCCTCTGTTTGTTGCTGGAAGTTCAGGTTGTTGAATTTGTAATTGAGCAGATATGTTGAGTCTGATTTTGTCAATTTTACCTTTAAAAAAAGATGAAAACTCATTGCATTTATTAGTTGAGAGAAGTTCAGGCGCTAATTGTGAGGGGGGATTTGTTAACTTATCAACAGTTGAAAATAGAATACGAGTGTTATTTGAACTTCTATTGATAATGTTAGAAAAGAAAGACTGTCTTGCTTTGCATATTTCAGAGTTATACGTGCGGAGCATCTCTTTATGGATTTCATAGTGGATCTGAAGTTTGTATTTACGCTATTTTCTTTCAGTCTTCCTACACTCTCTTTTTAGAAGTTTAACTGCTGGATTTTGCCTCCATGGTGCTTTCTGTTTGTCCTTAACTTTCTTGAATTGTAATGGAGCAATGTCATCCATAATGTTTGCCATTTTTGCATTAAAGTGATCGATCAAATAAGTCTTCAGAGTCTGACAGTTGACTTGACTTTAGTGAAAGTGCTTGCTCAAAGAGAGCACTTGTCTGATCATTTATGATTCTCCTTTTTACAATCATAGCTGTGTTTTGAGTGTGTGGGGACATAGACACATCAAAGAACACGCAGAAATGATCAGATAAGGCCAGGTCTTTAACAGCTGTAGAGACATCGAGACCCTTTGTGATAACAAGGTCGAGGGTATGGCCGAGAGAGTGTGTTGGCCCCTGTACATGCTGTGTTAGGGAGAAAGTATCGATTAGTGCAATGAATTCCTTGGCATAATTGTTTTCAGGATTATCCACATGCAAGTTTAGATCGATCCCCTGATATAATAAGACAGTCAAACTCTATGCAAACAACTGATAGCAGTTCACCTAGTTCTTCAAGAAAAACTTTAGCTGAATGTTTTGGAGGCCTGTAAATTGTCAGTAATAAAATCTGAGGAGAAGACTTAATGCATGCACACAGATATTCAAATGAAGTAAAGTCACCGAATGACGACTGATTGCACTGAAAAGACGTCTTGAAAATTGTAGCTATCCCCCCACCTCAGAGGTGAATTCATTAGCATGTCATTAATATTCATGACTAGAGGCGAAATCCAGTCGTTCCTCCCCGCCCACCTTCCCCACCAAACTAGAACAGCATGAAACAGACGCAGGACAGCATTTTTTTTCCCAAAACCGGCTCACAGGGCATTCATCAATACTACAGACCACTGCAAAATTAATGAAAAAACGATGAGATGAGACCTTTAAAGGCCAGTTATTTCATGGATACCGAATAGTAAATACATTTTAACTCATCAAACGGAACGCCGAGGTTTTCGACGGCCATTGCTTCGCTCAGACCTCAGAACTGTATTACCAAAAACTCATACAGATTTTTTGTCATGAACCAGGAAGCGTTAAAATGCTAACGCTAAAAACTGCAAGCTTCCAGGTGGCTGCCACGCTCTATGGAAGCGTCAGCGTTAGTTCTGTCAGGAAGACTTAATTGGTCACTCATTCATTCATTACTTCCAACCAATCACCAGTGTGCATCAGTCTTTATAATGACATGACTTTGCACCTGCCTGTTGTTTTCAGGTGCCGATTTTCGATGTTCCCTCCCTCCCTCCCTAACCACCACCAGTTTGGCCTTGTCCAGATATCCAGGGGGTAGGCTCCGCCACCTGCCGTTGCATTCCGGCAGGATCTGCAAGTGTCTGCACATTCAGTGACCTAGGACGAGGCCTATGCCAAAGACTATCTTATTGTTGCTTATGTATTCTGTATATCCTTTGATGGATTAAAACATGTGTTAACTTTCATTATACCTCCCTGAGTCTTTCTGATAGAAATGCAGTTCTTTTGTAAACATGGTTGGACTGAACCCTGTCAATCTTTTCCTGCATCCTTTCCTATCCCTATTTCCCCATAGATATGAATGGCTGGACATTTAACTAGCGTTTAGCGATGCCTGCTGTAAGCTAGGTAAGGTGGTGGAGCTGACGGGCACACAGTGATTCTCCTCAGTCATCTTAACTAAAGATGACACACTGTGATGCTAACAGTGTACATTAAAGCTTTAAATCCAGCATTATATTCGCACTAACACTCTACATTGAAAATGGTGGTATTGTTGGCTAAATGAAGACTTTGCACTTCATCAGAATGTGTAGACAATAAAATATTGACTATATGTTGTAGAAAGGGGAAGTAGCACCAACACTGGTGCTGCATAGATAGCTCTTGATAAATATGGAGTTGTGCCTCTGCCAACTCCTCTCGTCTAGTTGCTGCGGAGTTGAATAGAATCCGCTCTGCACCTCTGTCTTCCATTGCTGTGGATGATTGCTGTGGCTTTATGGCTGCCCTGCATACAGCCACAGGACTTATGAACTCGTCTGCACAGACGCTCTTAGCCACAGGACTTATGAACTCGTCTGCACAGACGCTCTTAGCCACAGGACTTATGAACTTGTCTACACAGATGCTCTTAGCCACAGGACTTATGAACTCGTCTGCACAGGGGCTCTTAGCCACAGGACTTATGAACTCGTCTGCACAGGGGCTCTTAGCCACAGGACTTATGAACTCGTCTACACAGACGCTCTTAGCCACAGGACTTATGAACTCGTCTGCACAGACGCTCTTAGCCGTGACGGGTGTGTAGCGGGTCATGATGGACTTTTGTCAATGCTGCAGTTACAACTCACAGCCAACTGTGTGTGTGTGTGTGTGTGTGTGTGTGTGGGTGTGTGTGTGTGTGTGGGGGGGGGGGGGGGATGTGTGTGTGTGTGTGTGTCTGGCTGAGAGGGTAACTGGGAGCTTTAGCTTTAAACACGTTACTGAATGCTGCCATGCAGGGGACATGACTAGCTGAGATGCTACCTATGCATCATGCACACACACACACACACACACACATACACACACACAAACAGATACATGCACACACTCACACACACAAACAAGCACAGACTTCACTGTCAATAATATAAAGTGAGTGAGGTCTCTCTCTGTGTGTGTGTGTATGTGTGTGTGTGTGTGTGTGTGTGTGTGTGTGTGAGAGAGACTGTGTGTGTGTGTATATGTGACAGGTGGATCACAAGATTGCTGCACCACAGGGATGAACACCTGTGCGAAGGCATGAGGTCAATTATGTGTGTTTGTGTGTGTCAGTCAGATCAGAAGTTGAGAGAAGGCAGGTGTGCAAAGTAGATTGTTTGTGTGTGTGTGTGAGAGAGAGAGAGAGTAATTGACTCCTCGGTCTAATCACCTGTTGTCATTTTCAGTACGGATACCTGAATGCCCATTAGAAGGAGCTAGCTGGCCCTCATTGTCCACAACCCACTCAAGTCTATGGTCACTATGTGTCAAATCACTGCATTGAATTAGGGCTGCCAATGTGTTATTTGTCTCTCTTTACCTGCCCTCTGTCTAATTTTCCCTCTGTTTGTGTGTGTGTGTGTGTGTGTGTGTGTGTGTGTGAGTGTGTTTCTTTTCTCTCTCTCTCCCTCACTCTCCATCTTTTCTCACTCCATCACTCCCTCATCTCTCTTACCTCTCCCTCTCTCCCTTCTCTCTTTTTCTACATATCTCTCTCTCTTTTCCTCCTCTCTTTCTCTCCTACGCTCTCTCTCTCTCTCTCCTCCTCTCTCTCTCTCTCTCAATTCAATTAAATTAAATTCAAATAAGCTTTATTGACATGACAAGAGTGCTTGTGTTGTCAAAGCATGTTTACAAATTCAATACATATAAGATAAACAAAACAAACAAATAATAGTATTAAGAAGGAAATTATATATATATATTATTGAGATATATTATATATATAATATATCTCTCCTCCTCTCTCTTTTTCCCTCCTCTCTATCTGCCTCTCTTTTCCTGTCTCCATCTCCCTCCTTCTGTCCCTCTCTCTCTACCTCATCTGTCCCTCGCTCTCTCTCCCCCTCCTCTCTCCCTCTCTCTCTCCCCCTCTTCTCTCCCCCTCCTCTCTCTCTCTCTCTCTCTCTCTCTCCTCCTCCTCTCTCTCTCCCCCTCTTCTCTCTCTCTCCTCCTCCTCTCTCTCTCCCCCTCTCTCTCTCCCCTCTCTCCACCTCCTCTCTCTCTCCCTCTCTCTCTCCCCCTCTTCTCTCCCCCTCCTCTCTCTCTCCCTCTCTCTCTCTCTCTCTCCCCCTCCTCTCTCTTCCTCTGAGTGCTGCACTATTATGGCAGGTGCTTCCATCAGGCAGTGTTGTGTGACAGTGTTGCTAGACAGTGTTGTGTGAGTGTGTATGTGTGTGTGTGTGTGTGTGTGTGTGTGTGTGTGTGTGTGTGTGTGCATGTTTGTAGTGTTTTATTTTTTGTATGTGTATGTTTTCATATGTGTGTGTGCGTTTATTTTGTACCCGTGTGTGTGTGTGTGTGTGTGTGTGTATTTTCTACCTGTGTGCGTGCTCTCTAGCTGTCGAGAGTTTCACATATCATGACAGGTATATTCTGCCTCCCACAGCTGTGTCACCCTCCATTCTGTGATGGAGAGCTATGCAGAACTGAGGCCCAGAGACCCTCAGAAATGAAGTCTAATTGCATTGCATGTAAATGCAATGGACTATTATCACTGTTCTTCTTATTACCGTCTTTTATTAGTCTTCTTCCGACCAAGTTTGACGTTTAATGACACTAAAACCACTGAACCGTTTGACGTCATTCAAACACTCCTACAAAGGTCTTGTAACGGACAATTGTACAATGTATTTTTTACATTTGTAAATTTAATACTTTTTGAGATATTTACGATAAAAGAGCAACAAATTCCCATTGAGTTAACATTGACCGCTTTGGCGGCAACTTTTAGCATTATGACGTGACCTGCAGCTGAACGCAATCAACCTCTACCACTGGAGCTGTGAGTCTTCTGAACGTTCGTCTTATCGCCTGCCGTGATCCCACTTTAGGCTACTTGCTCGTAACTGACTGTCCTTCTCTAATTACAGACACGGTAAGTGGTCCGATTTTTGGCATTTGACTCATTTATGTCGTCAAACATTATGTTGTATGAAATGATAGGTGACAAATAGGCAAACTAACGTTATAACGTTAGGGGAATATTTAACGTTAGCACCCACCTTATCACTGTATGTCGTCAACTTTAAAGTGACCGGTTAGCCGTAGGTTTCGATAACGTTAGCTAACGACAATCAAACCTAACATTGCTCCCAGCTAATCACTGACGTTAACGTTACATTTGCTCACTAACCAACGTTAACGTTAACCAGATACAGTAGTCTAGCCTAATCATATTGTACAGATACTATCTGGCTCTTGATTAAATACACCTGTGGAAAGGGACCTGATAAAAGTCATACTGTTTGGAAACGGACCATATGACCAAAGTATTGTTAAAACACACGTAGGCCTACAGAAGTTGAGGTATAACGTTTGTGTCGTCAACATAGGCTACAGAGTATGTTTACTTGGCCTAGGCTAACGTTACTAATTTCTGCATTATTCTGGCCGAAAGTGTAGCCTGGCACACAAATCAAGCTTCCCAGTTGTAGTACATCCTAGAGTAGGTCTACATCGTAATCTGTAGAAAAAATGTGGATGACAGACCTAGCAAGCTGTATAAACTATTGTAGTTGGTTATCAAGATACATAATATCAGAATGGTCCATCCTTAAGACTCAGTTTATGATTATCAACAGCAACAACAAAATACCCTTTGTTCTAAGCTGTTTACTTGAAACTGTTTGGCTATCAACTATCCTTAAACTGAAATGAATAAAACACAAAATGTTGCTTTGTTTGCAATACTATAGGATAGTATATTTAACTACCATGTGCTACCATGTGCAACAATCTCACTTAAATATCTAAGTTGTATTGAACAATTGTACACATTCCTTGTTTTTGGTATAACTAACTTGTTTGCTTTTGACTTTTAGGTTCCAGACCAAGCCAGACCAGTGTGGTGGTGACCGTGTATTACATTTCGTGTGTGCCTGTCTGTGTGCAC
>NW_027468640.1:5393889-5401389 GCF_046254945.1 Alosa pseudoharengus | reverse complement strand
TGCGTGTGCGTGTTTGTCTGTGTGTGTTTGTGTGCAACATTAGCCACTGTGTCTTGCTGACATTCTAGATTCCAATGACATTTCAGAAACAACGCCTGGTGCAGGTTTAAACAGACAGACACACACACACACACACACATACACACACACACAGCTCCTGCTGCCTGAAACACTGAACCCACTCATGGATGTTCTCTAAGCTTCCTGAAAAATGAGAGAAAGAGAAAGGGATAGAGAGATAGAGAAAGAGTAATGAGATCAAACACCATTGTATGAATGCATTATTGATGTTATGTGTGTGGTGTGTGTGTGTGTATGTTCAGTGACATTTACAGTTGACACTAATAGTGGTGCTTCTATTATTCACTGTGTGGGTGGGACTACAAACCTTGTGTGTTTGCATTTGTGTGTGTGTGTGTGTGTGTGTGTGTGTGTTTGTGCTTGTAACCCTGTGTGATTGTGAATGTGCTTTTTTTTTTATTTGTTTGTCTTTTCCCTTTTAGCACGTCTCTCTCTCTTCCTCTCTCTCTCTTCCTCTTCCTCTCTATATATTCATCTCTCTCTCTTCCTCTCTCTCTCTTCCTCTTCCTCTCTCTCTCTTCCTCTCTCTCTCTTCCTCTTCCTCTCTTCCTCTTCCTCTCTCTCTCTTCCTCTCTCTCTCTTCCTCTCTCTCTCTTCCTCTTCCTCTCTATATATTCATCTCTCTCTCTTCCTCTCTCTCTGTTCCTCTTCTTCTCTCTCTCTTCCTCTCTCTTCTCCTTTCTTCCTCTTCCTCTCTTCCTCTTCCTCTCTCTATCTTCCTCTCTCTCTGTTCCTCTTCCTCTCTCTCTCTTCCTCTCTCTTCTCCTCTCTTCCTCTCTCTCTCTCTCTCTCCAGTACCTTTTAGAGATGAAAAGTTTGATCCTCCCGCCGGAGCACATCCTGAACCTCTCTCTCTCTTCCTCTCTCTCTGTTCCTCTTCCTCTCTCTCTCTTCCTCTCTCTTCCCCTCTCTTCCTCTCTCTCTCTCTTCCTCTCTCTCTGTTCCTCTTCCTCTCTCTCTCTTCCTCTCTCTTCTCCTCTCTTCCTCTCTCTTCCCCTCTCTTCCTCTCTCTCTCTCTCTCTCTGTCTGTCTTTCTCTTTCTCTGTTTGTGTGAGTGTATGCATTATGTGTGAGTATAGGAATGCAGGAGTGTGTGTGTGTGTGTGTGTGTGTGTGTGTGTGTGTGTGTGTGTGTGTGTGTGTGCATGTGTGTGTGTGTGTGTTTGCAAGTGTGTTGGATCCCATGTAAAGGTGACTTGAAGCAGCAATAACAGATTGTTGTTGATGTTATGAGGATACCAGGGGATAGATTAGCAGTCCCACTTAGCTATGTTCATGATGCTCACATTCCCACAGGGCACATAACGCCACAACAGGAACACACACACACACACACCTAACGCCACAACAGGAACACACACACACACACACACACTTAACGCCACAACAGGAACACACACACACACACACACACGCAAACACACACACACACACACACACCTAACGCCACAACAGGAACACACACACACACACACACACACACACACACACACACCTAACACCACAACAGGAACACACACACACACACACGCAAACACACGCAAACACACACATACACACACACACACACACACACACACACACACACACACACCTCTAACGCCACAACAGGAACACACACCAATGGCTCTCAGTATGAGTGCGGATTGGCTAATGGGCTGAGAGTGCACAGACTCCCCTTCCCCCTCTGGTCTCCAGGGGCAACCACCGTGTCGCGATGTTAACGCAGGCTCTTCCTAGGTGCCAGCATTCTCCTGCAGCATCCACGGAAGGTTCCAGAAACTCCATTAGGATGCTGCCTGTCACGCCCCCAGGCAAACATGAACTTGGCTTAAGGGGAAATATGCCAACCAGTTCTGTCGTGCAACACACACACACGCACACTCTCTCTCATACATACAGACGCACACACACACAAGGCACACATAAAACAAAAACACACACAAACTCTCTCTCACACACATATACACACACATACTCACTCACTCACACTTTCACACACACATACTCACTCACTCACACTCCCTCTCTCTCTCTCTCACACACACACACACACACTGCACTGAGTGTTGTCAGGGAGGTTTTGATCTCTTTGGTATATGTAAGAGCCGCTCACTGGGGTTTGATGACCCTGAGGTCAGACTACATGGGAGTACAGAGCTCTCTGATGTCTGTGTCATACACACACACACACACTCACACACACTCATACACTAACACACACATACACACACACACACACACACTCATACACTAACACACACATACACATACACACACACACACACACCCTCTCTCTCTCTCTTTCTTAAACACAGACTTATACTCTCACACCAAACACCCATAGTGAAAGGAGAAATGTGTGTGTGTGTGTGTGTATGTGAGAATACAGTCTCCAGGCAATGTTATGTCCTTTGGGAGAGTGTAGTCCTGTGGTAACTAGATGTACCGCAGAGCGGTACAAAATATGACCGCCGCCCAGTCCAGCACATTTTTTCCACAAAAATAAATCACGCTGAAAGGCCTATATGATTCTAACTGTCTCACTAAATTGCATTATCCACACTCAATTCTCACTGGTATCTGCTAGACAACAAGTACCAAAACATGATTAGTTCATAGATTTCATATGTAAAATTCATTTTATACAACCCCACCCCCATCTTGCCTGTTCATAATTCTGAGAAATTCTTGAATTGTGTGCATGTGTGCGTGTACACGTTTATGTTTGTGTGTGTGTGTGTGTGTGTGTGTGTGTGTGTGTGTGTGTGTGTGTGTGTGTGTGTGTGTGCTTGTGTGTTTGACTGCGTATGTGTGTTTGTGCATGTGCATGCATGCGTACATATGTCTACTGTGTGAGTATGTGTCATACGTATGATTACTGTGAATGTATGTGTGTGCGTGTGTATCTGTTTATGCACATGTGTGCACATGGAATGGGTTAACATGACCCCTGGAGGCAAACATACGGAAAAAATTGGTCATCCTAGGCCCTACGGTTCTCAAGATATTCACAGAAAACTGTGTCTGCCCTACCCTCCTTTCGGGGGGTCCAGTACAGCGGAGGGGCTACAGATCCAAACGAAAAATGACGGTTCCATGCTATCCATGTGGGGTTACATGCCCACCAAGTTTCGTGTACCCCGGTCTTTCAGTGTCCCAGGAATCCTTGTTGGTGTACGGTCACTAAATGTACACATAAATTATTTTATTGTAAGGCCCCCCATGAACGAAAGTTCACAAAACTTGGCATGCATTCGGAGGGTGTCATAATGATCCTACACTTTCAATTTTGTGCAGTTTTGACCATGTCAGCCAGAGATATTGTGATGAAAACACCTAATTTTTTGCTTTTTAATTTTTAACTAGGTGGCGCTATACATGAAATAAGTGGTAATGGGATGGGTTGACATGCCCCCTTAAGACCAACATACAAAAAAAAGGTGGACCTCCTAGGCCCTACGGTTCTCGAGATATTCACAGAAAACTGTCTCCGGCCACCTACAGGCCAGTTGGTGTATAGTAACATAAATTAATTTATTGTGTGGCCCCCCATGAACGGAATTCCACGAAACTTGGCGTGCATTCAGAGGGTGTCATAATGATCCTACACTTCCAATTGCGTGCAGTTTTGACTATGTTAGGTTACAGATACCTTCAATTACAACACCTCATTTTTACTTTTTTGTCTTTAAGTAGGTGGCGCTATACATGAAATGAGTGTTTATGGAATGGGTTGACATGGCCCCTTGAGACTGTGTCTGCCCTACCCTCCTTTCGGGGGGTCCAGTCCAGCGGGGGGGTTACAGATCAAAACGAAAAACGATGGTTCCATGCTATCCATATGGGGTTACATGCCCACCAAGTTTCGTTTACCCCGGTCTTTCAGTGTCCCGGAAATCATTGACGGAAATTTGGACATGCGAAAAAAAAAAAAAAAAAAAAATCTGACTAAACCTATATGAGCTTCGCTGCGCGGCGGTCATAATAATGGGGACATATGGTCAGAGATGACTCTGTCTGCTCTACTACTGATTCTAGGAGATTACTTCCTCTAGTCTAGGAGATGATTCTAGGAGACAATGTCCTGTAGAGATGACCTAAGGAGACAACTTCCTCTAGGAGATGACTTCCTCTAGTATAGGAGATGATTCTAGGAGACAATGTCCTGTAGAGATGACCTAAGGAGACAACTTCCTCTAGGAGATGACTTCCTCTAGTATAGGAGATGATTCTAGGAGACAATGTCCTGTAGAGATGACCTAAGGAGACAACTTCTTCTAGGAGATGACTTCCTCTAGTATAGGAGATGATTCTAGGAGACAACTTCCTCTAGGAAATGATTCTAGGAGACAACTTCATCTAGGAGATGTTTCTAGGAGACGACTCTCTCTAGGAGATTACTTCCTCTAGTCTAGGAGATGATTCTAGGAGATGACTTCCTCTAGGAGATGACTTCCTCTAGTCTAGGAGATGATTCTAGGAGATGACTTCCTCTACGAGATGACTTCCTCTAGTCTAGGAGATGATTCTAGAAGGTGACTTCCTCTAGTCTAGGAGATGATTCTAGGATATGACTTTTTCAGACCAAGGACCACTTGTACTCCAACAGTATATTCACTAGTTCTCCCGTCGGTATGATTGTTATGCTGAGTGTCTAAGTTAAGCTCATGTTTGGCAGGGTAGCTTTCAAAATTAGTTATTTTCGTTTTTTTGCAGAATGTGCAAGTTGAAGTCCTAAAGAAGCAATTCCATGTTTCAGATAACAGCATTGGTTGCTTTAAAAGTGTATATTCTGTCCTTGAAAATGGTTAAGTTTCAGGAAGTAAACCAGCATTTGAATTGGGCGTGACCATTAGTGCTCTTTTGTTCTGTCGGCCAATCAGCTGTATGCAAGAAGTAACACAAGCGATACACATGGCTACTTAATATACAGCGACCCCGGAACTCTCCTTGGCAGACATTCGTGCAAACTTTCGCCAGAGCTGATGTACAAATACGGAGTAGAGTTTAGATTCTCTGCCCAAGCCCGAGCCCGAACTTGACCCGACCCGACCCGCGGGCCGGGTCGGGCCGATATTTCCAGCCACTATCCTCGGGCCGGGCCGGGCCGGGTCCTTGATCAAGCTTGCTTTTTTTTTCTTTCTAATCATTAGCCTACTTGGGTGGGGAGCTAAAGCTATGCCATAGTCAGACTCAGAAATATTTTAGATTTATCAAAGTAGGCCTAAGTAACAAGTGTATACAAAGTTATACAAGTTAGGCTCAGAGTTACAAAATGTCAATTGTAATGTCATCTGCGCAACACGTGTCATGCGCAGCTTCTCCACTCGCACACATCACACCGGGCCTGCTGTGCTGTATTGTGTAGCTTAAGTGCAACGTGAAGCTTGAAGATGTAAAGAAAAAAAATGAAAAAAGGAGAAATAACTTCGAGGAAGTTTGGAGAAAAGTCGGAGGTATGCATTTGTCAGGTATGCTTTGTTGCGTGCATTAAGTGCGCACGATGTTCACCTATGACAGCAAAAATACTTTAAGATGAACATGAAGCAGGCTTGCCATGGCAGAAATAATGATAGCCAGCCTTCAATGTCCTCTTTTGTCCTCAATGTCCTCTAAACGGATTTCTGTAGCTCAAACAGCTCGGAATTGTAGTTGAGAACGTCAGTTATAATAGCCCACGTATTTAAAAAATGTCGGGTTTAAATCGGGCTCGGGCTCATAATTACAGTTAACGTGTCGGGCCGGGTCGGGCTCGGGCACAATGTGCACGGGCTCGGGTAGGGTCGGGCTTGATTTTTTGGGCCCGATCTAAGCTCTAATACGGAGTGATTCTATAGCTGCCGAGTGGCAGGACATGCGAATCATTGGCCATCTTGAGGCAAACAGATGTACAGTAGTTACTTTGGAGATGACTACATCCACCAAAAAGCCGCAGACGAAAAGAAAGTCCCCCCAGACCACGTATTTCATCGGAGGCAATGAAGTCTGCAGGAATACTTTTCAGTTTCTCATAGCGTAAGTAGTCCCTGTTACATTGCAATCCCTGCTACATTGCTTGCTAGCTAGTTAATGCTACATTGTTATTAGCTAGTTATTGTTGTTATTAGCTAGCTCAGTACTGTCGTTAAAGTGATATGCACATTGAAACTAAGCTGTAATGGGAGGTTTTTGGCTAGTAATGTGAGCATCTGCTATTAATTTGAATAATGCTTAAATTGCTTGAATGGGCTGATGCTAATGATTTAGCACCTAGCCTACTGGAGGATAGTGTGTATGAATACATCCAGAGTAAGGTGCAAAGGGGCCTGTTAGCATTGCCTGAATTGAATGTGACGCTAATGGTTTAGCAACTAGTCTACTTGAACATTAATGACTTCAGTGCTGCTCTCTGTTCTGCTTCAATGAAACGTTTAACTTAAGATATTTTTTCTTCTTCTGTTCTTTTTTTTACATTGCGGCTCTTGCTGTCATCAGGTAGGCCTAGTGGAAAACAGCTCTCCTGAGAGTCACCTCAATATCCCACAGCTTGTTGGAACGGCAGATGGCAGAGTGTTTGTCAAAAACTTCGACTGGCAGAAGCATCTGAGTCCCTACTTCAGAAGGCTTCCAAAGATCAAGAGTTATCATCACTTCAGGTATTTATATTGAAACTTTCACATTGTGTTCATATAAAAAATTATTGGTTGATGATGGTGTTTTATGAGAAATAGTTAGCCATTTTAAAATGTCCTGTTATTTGCTTACAGCTTTGAAGCCAAGAGACCAGGTGTGGTGCTTGCAAAAAGTCACTGTGATGCAGAACCTGTGGAATTTCAGTTACTGTGCAATTCAGCAGTTCTACCCCCTGTTGACAGTCTTCCCTTGCTATGTTAGCCTTTATGCACAGCCTCTCCCTCCATCCAACAGCCTGGACTAAATTCACTTTAGTTCTGCCTTATTGTGTTGCCTCCAAAGTCAACTGACTTAAAACTGCACTGGCTTGCCTTACTTTTTTGCACTTTACCAAATAATACCTGAACTCTCCTGTACCACAGGGTCAGTCCCTGCCCTGTCACCCTTATCACACTTATCACACAGCCTCACACATGTGGACCTTGTTTGTTATTTAATATATTTTTCATATTATCTTTATTCCTATTGTCTAGTGTATAGGATCTTTATTCTTATTTTTCTATTGGATTCATATTCACTTCCATTTTGCAATCCTGCTTGTTGTATGTTATTTGGTCTTCTATTGGGAACTAGAACTAGGCTATACCTTGGATTATGGGATTGTAACATTTTACCCTGTGTATTAATGCATGCTATTCAGGGCCTTTTGTAATAAAAGCATTTCCATTTCAATAAAGTACCTTCTAATTCTGAAGTGAAGGGCCTAATGAAAATAACACTACATCAATATTAACAACACTTTCT
>NW_027468640.1:5386389-5388889 GCF_046254945.1 Alosa pseudoharengus | reverse complement strand
ACCGTACCGAATACGAGGATATAAAGCATGCGTCTGTGGTTCCTGAGTAATCCGGTTTTCAAATTGCAACACATTTCTACATAGTCTCATTGGGGTGCAATTATAATGTATTCTAATGTAAACTATTTGTCAGTACATACATTTTTGTAAATTGCTCAGCCATAGATTATCCCACTATCATGGTTCTTATATTGCCAGGTTCCAGCCAATCCCACTTACACAGATAAATGAATATATTTCTATTGGCATGCTTCCTAGTGACATTAATGCAAAAATATGACGAAAATCAAATAATGAGACACAAATATTTTTTTTCTTCATATAAAGCCTGATATAAGCCATATGCAAACATTCACATCATATGTTCCCAGATATGGGTACGTCCTGAAAAAGGAAGAGCATGTAGGCTATAGGCTAGATGGCCATTACAATGATCAATATCTTACTTAAATGACCTAGCTGAATAACACAGGTGACCACTTCTGCATAATTTCATGGAGTGCTGAAATGTGCATACATTTTTGACCATTTCTGAACAGTGAACTGTAGCATTTATGTTTTGTGGTTGTGAACTTATTGCTATATCACCATAACTATTCTACTTGTATGTGCATGAGTATAATTCTGAATAATTCTGCAAAATAGTTTAGGCTACAGCACAAATATTTCCATAAAAATAGATAGATAGATAGATAGAGATAGATAGATACTTTATAGATCCCCCAAGGGGAAATTCAAGGTCTCAAGTAGCATACAGACATCACACACAACATGCACTTACAGCAGAAAAAGTAATATAAGTATATAAATATAAAAAACTCCATTGCACAATAGAGACAGTAGAAAATTAAAAAATAAGCAAGTCTGACCTCTGAATTTATTGTGAAAGTGCTCCCGATTTATGCATTTAAAAGTTCAAATATACAAACATTTCTTAAATTCTTACAAAACACCTTAGGACGACACAGCATCAGATGAACGCAGGTTCAGGCCGAGGTCCTAGTAGTAGATTCCTTTGATACCAATGTTAATTTAACTCTGGGACCCTGGTCCCTACACCTGAGAACCACTGACGTTTTTTTTTGTTTTTTGCTGGTAATAATGCTAAATGAGCCAAACAAATATTTCCTATGTATATAGAGTCTTTATTGTCCTATAAGGATATTCTTTTTCACACACATCATTACATTCCATGTAGGATATACACAGCCTCATACATATAACATATCACATATAACATATCACATATCACATATAACATATCACATATCACATATAACATATAACATATCACATATCACATATAACATATCACATATAACATATAACACATATCACATATAACATATAACATATCACATATCACATATAACATATCACATATAACATAACACATATCACATATAACATATCACATATAACATATCACATATGACATAACACATATCACATATAACATATCACATATCACATATAACATATCACATATAACATAACACATATCACATATAACATAACACATATCACATATAACATGACACACCCCATACCCCCCCCCCCCCAGTTTCCATCCCTCCTAAACACCATACAAGCAAAAAGGTGGACAGTACGTAGCCTACGCAGCAAAAAGGTGGACAATATGTAGCCTACGCAGCAAAAGGTGGACAGTACATACATGTAGCCTACGCAGCAAAAAGGTGGACAGTATGTAGCCTACGTGTGACCGACTGTACATATAGGGTCTTGGCTCTACATAAGTGCACGACTACGCCACTTGGGGCCTTTCACACCAAGATATGTTGTAAACCCAAGGATACTTGATAAAACACACAGATAAGATAAGTAAAGACAGAGACGTGATTCCAGTACAAAAATAAACAAGATTTATTAATATGGAATTCACTTAAAAGGCCATTTATGAAGTTAACCCTCTATACCCCAGTGGAATTCTACAACAATGCCCCAGATTCCTGGGAATTCTAAGAGAAAAGGGCAATTTGAGAAACATTTCAAATAACCAAGAATAACTAAAAATTTAATGAAAAGTGTCAATTGTAAGTTTCTTTCAGTTTAAAGATTAGAAAAGGGCTCTTTCAAATGATATATGATCCATTAAGAATTATATATTCATGTTTCCCATACACGGCCATAGGCCTACTCACTTACTCACTTACTCAAAGTCTTTCACTAACAAAAAGTTATAAATATGGTTCACATATTTCTGTATTAGAAGCTGGGAAACAAGATACTATATGAGTACTGATTTCATTGAAATAGACTGGCATATCTTGCACTTATTTGGGATTTAGCTGGACAGTGAGCCTTACAGCTAAAAAATGATGAGGATATGAACTAACGTAGGCCAGAAGCATAGCGCATGAAATCGTGACTCATTTGATAAGCATGTCACCAAGAACAGGGACTGTTAAACCTGACATGGATTTACGTTTTGTTTTACATGCACATCATGTTATATCATTTATCTAAACTTGATTAGTTA
>NW_027468640.1:5353889-5376389 GCF_046254945.1 Alosa pseudoharengus | reverse complement strand
AATTTTTAACTAGGTGGCGCTATACATGAAATAAGTGGTAATGGGATGGGTTGACATGGCCCCTTGAGATCAACATACAAAAAAAAGGTGGACCTCCTAGGCCCTACGGTTCTCGAGATATTCACAGAAAACTGTCTCCGGCCACCTACAGGCCAGTTGGTGTATAGTAACATAAATTAATTTATTGTGTGGCCCCCCATGAACGGAATTCCACAAAACTTGGCGTGCATTCAGAGGGTGTCATAATGATCCTACACTTCCAATTTCGTGCAGTTTTGACTATGTTAGGTCACAGATACCTGCGATTACAACACCTCATTTTTACTTTTTTGTGTTTAACTAGGTGGCGCTATACATGAAATGAGTGGTTATGGAATGGGTTGACATGGCCCCTTGAGATCAACATACAAAAAAAAAATGGTC
Source organism: Alosa pseudoharengus (assembly GCF_046254945.1). NCBI lineage: Eukaryota > Metazoa > Chordata > Actinopteri > Clupeiformes > Clupeidae > Alosa > Alosa pseudoharengus. The sequence goes on along the minus strand of NW_027468640.1, from coordinate 5,375,966 downwards.
CTCCTAAACCTTACGGTTCTCGAGATATTCACAGAAAACTGTGTCTGCCCTACCCTCCTTTCGGGGGGTCCAGTCCAGCGGGGGGGGTACAGATCAAAACGAAAAACGATGGTTCCATGCTATCCATATGGGGTTACATGCCCACCAAGTTTTGTCTACCCCGGTCTTTCAGTGTCCCGGGAATCATTGACAGAAATTTGGACATGCGAAAAAGAAAAAAAAAAAACAAAAAAAAAAAAAATAATCTGACTAAACCTATATGACCGGCGCTTCGCTGCGCGGCGGTCATAATAAGTCCCGACAGGGCGAACCGGACGCCGACGCGCAGCGGAGGGGTCTTGTTCCGCCCTGAAGGGACCCTCGAAAACTCCCTTCCCCTGGACAATCCCAACGCTGGACTATTGAACTTTCTGTCACTAAATCAGGAATAACGAACTACCATAACGGATACGTAATCATCCCACCTCTTGTAACTTTCAGCTCAAGTGCTTAACACCATGTCTTATTCTCTACACCCGACTATCATATGCATTTGTCATGTATACAGACCTTACTGTCATGTACTGACCCTAGGCAGATGGGTCAGGCCCTTGAGTCGTGGATCTGCTCGAGGTTTCTTCCTATATATATCTCCAATTCTAGGGAGTTTTTCCTCGCCCCTGTTACCCATGGGCCTCTCTCTTGCTTTCCTTTTCTTCCTTTCTTTCCTTCTTTCTCTGATTGCCTACATTCTGTAAAGCGCCATGATACATGTGTTATGTTTTGGCGCTCTATAAGCACAATAAATTGAAATTGAAATTGAATTTTCACAGTAATGACCGGCGTTCTATATATTATCCCGCTTATTATACGGCTACTTGCCAAAACGAAATAATAAACTCCCCACGATATGACTTTAGCCTACATAACCTAGTCTATTTGTTACCGTTCATCGTGGCATTTGCTAAGAAACAAATAGTTCGCAACAACACACGCTGCTGAACTTGAATCAAACATTCTTTAGAACACAGCTGATCAACCGTTTGCTTTCACGTTTGAATAAAGTTCCAGTCCTTGCGTAGTGATATGAAAGACGTATCAGAAGCACAAAACCCGTTGCCATTGACAGCGGTAATTATATGTTTGCAGCGGTAATTACATGAATTTATTTACCGCTAGAACTTTGGGAAATCCCATTCAAGTCAATGGAGCATTCTACTAGCATTGTGAAGAGCCGTATAATAAGGTAAAATTACCGCTGCAAACATATAATTACTGCTGTCAATGGCAACGGGTTTTGTGCTGCTGATCATATCACTCCGCAAGTATTCCGGTCACTTCTTGCATTGGAACTTCATTCAAAAGTGAAAGCAGACGGTTGATCAGCTGTGTTCTAAAGAATGTTTGATTCAAGTTCAGCGTGTGTTGTGAACTATTTGTTTCTCAGCAAAAGCCACAACGAAACAGTAACAAATAGGCCTAAGTGTAAAGAGACATATCGTGGAGTTTATTTTTTCGTTTTGGCAAGTAGCTGTATAATAAGCGGGATAATGTATAGAACGCTGGTCATTATGGGAAAATAAGTCCCTTCAGGGCGAAACAAGACCCCTCCACTGGCGCGTCGGGGTCCGGTTCGCCCTGTCGGGACTTACGGTATTTTCCCAATAATGACCGGCGTTCTATACATTATCCCTTACATACTCTTTTGAAATTTGGTCTCTGCATTTATCCCAATCCGTGAATTAGTGAAACACACTCAGCACACAGTGAACACACAGTGAGGTGAAGCACACAATAATCCCGGCGCAGTGAGCTGCCTGCATCAACAGCGGCACTCGGGGAGCAGTGAGGGGTTAGGTGCCTTGCTCATGGGCACTTCAGCTGTGCCTACTGGTCGGGGTTCGAACCGGCAACCCTCCGGTTACAGGTCCAAAGTGCTAACCAGTAGGCCACGGCTGCCCATCAAGCCTGATGCCCCTGCTGAGAACATGAAAGGAGGATGGAAGGACAATGAAGGAAGGGTGGAATAATGGACAGAATGATGAACAAACAGAAAGAAGGGAGAATGAACAGAATGAATGAAGGAAGGAAAGAAGGAAGAACAGACAGAAAGAAGAATGGGAGTAAGGGAGGAAAAGAGGAAGGAAGAAAGAATGAACAGAATGAATGAAGGATGGAAGTAAGTACAGTATAGAAGGAAGAATGGACAGAATGAAGGAAGAATGAACAGAAGGAAGAATGGAGGGGTGGATGAGAAACGAATCTTCAAAGTACTCACGCTCAAGCTCAAAGGTATAAAACAACAGCAAAAACCCTCTGAACCACAGTAGGGGAAAAATACATGAATTAGCTTCCACAAAAAAGCCTTCTGTCCACAAATAGCCTCACAAAGGACGTCAGAAATAGCCTTCAAAGTGAAAGCACTTCACAACTTCCACAATGTGCAATTATAATTCCATCTAACCTTTTATTATCGAGGTGCATGTATTTGACTACCTTAATATGTGTATTTATTTATTTTTACCATTTGTTTATTTATTTATGTTTATTCTCCACACCTGCTTCCTCTCTCATCAGAAAGCTTAGAGGAATGTGTGGCTTGTGTGTGTTTGTGTGTTCTAGGACTTGTACTTTCCTGTTTTGGGCTTCCTCCCCCACTGTGTGTGTGTGTGTGTGTGTGTGTGTGTGTGTGTGTGTGTGTGTGGACATAAGTGTGTGTGTGTGTGTGTGTGGACATAAGTGTGTGTGTGTGTGTGTGTGTGTGTGTATGTGTGTGTGTGTGTGGACATAAGTGTGTGTGTGTGTGTGTGTGTGTGTGTGTGTGTGTGTGGACATAAGTGTGTGTGTGTGGACATAAGTGTGTGTGTGTGGACATAAGTGTGTGCTTGCATATGTGCTGTGTGTGTGTGTGTGTGTGTGTGTGTGTGTGTGTACATGGATGTGTGTGATTGTCAAATCAAATCAAATCAAATGTTTATTTGTCACATACATTATACAGGTAGCCTATAAATGCAGTGAAATGCTTGTTCCACTGACTCCAAGACTGTGCAAAGGATATATATATAAAAAAAGGAGAAGAATAAAGAAAGAAAGTCCAAAGTGCAAAGTGTTTAGGCTATGCTGGTGCTCCTGCTACAATCCTCATTTAGAATCCTGATAGCCTGGGGGTAAAAACTTTTCCGCATTCTCTCCGTGTTGGACTTCAGGCAGCGGTAACGTTTCCCAGAACGTAGGATAGAGAAGAGGCAGTTGTTGGGGTGACTGGGATCCCTGATCATTTTTCTTGTTCTCGACTGACATCTCCTTATGTAAATTTCCTGTAGGTTGGGTAGGGCACTTCTGGTGGTACGTTCAGCTGATCTCACTACTCTCTTCAGAGCTTTACGGTCTAGCTCAGTGCTATTTCCATACCAAGCTGGTATACTCCCAGTGATAACACTTTCTGTGGTGTCAAATTATAATTAACTGATTCAAACTCAGAAGAATTGTGACAAAGCAACAGGATACTGCAGAAAGTGTAGTTTTAATCCAACACAGAGCATAGGTTCGCAAAGCCAGCTACAAGCATCCTGTCTTTACACAGCTTATATACCCTTCTCCAATAGCATTACTTGTTTTTGTTAACTCAGAATAGAACAGAGCTCCGATGTCCTCCTTACCTCTTTTGGTGATATATATGTGCCTAGGTATTCATTCTATTTCTACAAAGGACCTTTGACCCTGGCTGAACAACTGCTGGGGATGTCCAGTCTCTTCTATGCATTCATATCCTTATAGGTAAACTTCTGGGCCCCAAGCTTGTGTATACATTAACTATATTTACCCCTGCTGTTTCACCACATGGATTTCAGACAGTATCCCAATGTACAGAACATCTTTTAGTACAACTACAGAATATCTTATCAGGAAACTTAAATAAAGTCACCATATTTCAATGGTGGTTCTGTAAAAGTTCTTCAGTAGTTGTTGAGGTAGCTTGAAGTACTTGAGGCGTCTGAGGTGGAAAAGACGCTGATGACCCTTTTTCACCAGTGAATTAAGATTGTGTGTGTGTTTGCATGTGTTTGTGTGAGTGTGTGTGTGTTTGAGTAGGGCAACTTCAGTGCTGCTTCCTCTTCTAGTGTCCAATCACCAGTCTCAGTCCAGTGTCCAATCACCAGTCTCAGCCCAGTGTCCAATCACCAGTCTCAGCCCAGTGTCCAATCACCAGTCTCAGTCCAGTGTCCAATCACCAGTGTCCAATCACCAGTCTCAGTCCAGTGTCCAATCACCAGTGTCCAATCACCAGTCTCAGTCCAGTGTCCAATCACCAGTCTCAGCCCAGTGTCCAATCACCAGTCTCAGTCCAGTGTCAAATCACCAGTCTCAGTCCAGTGTCCAATCACCAGTGTCCAATCACCAGTCTCAGTCCAGTGTCCAATCACCAGTGTCCAATCACCAGTCTCAGTCCAGTGTCCAATCACCAGTCTCAGCCCAGTGTCCAATCACCAGTGTCCAATCACCAGTCTCAGTCCAGTGTCCAATCAGCAGTCTCAGTCCAGTGTCCAATCACCAGTGTCCAATCAGCAGTCTCAGTCCAGTGTCCAATCACCAGTCTCAGTCCAGTGTCCAATCACCAGTCTCAGCCCAGTGTCCAATCACCAGTGTCCAATCACCAGTCTCAGTCCAGTGTCCAATCACCAGTGTCCAATCACCAGTTTCAGTCCAGTGTCCAATCTGCAGTCTCAGTCCAGAAGTCCTCCATTGGTCCTGCCGCCTCAAGGCTGCCTGGGGACTTGCACTTTCAGATCGTATGTATATGATGTATAACCCAGCAGATAAGGTATCAGGGTATCAGTTTTGTGTGTGTGTGAGAGAGAGAGTGTGTGTGTGTGTGAGAGAGAGAGAGAGAGAGAGTGTGTGTGTGTGTGTGTGTGCGATAGAGAGAGAGAGAGACTGTGTATGTGTGTGTGATAGGGAGTTAGAGAGAGAGAGAGAGAGAGAGAGAGAGAGAGAGAGAGTGTGTGTGTGTGTGTCTGTGTGTGTGTGTGTGTGTGTGTGTGTGGGCTGTATTTCTTCTTTTTTGCATCAGCTTCTGTAAGCTCAAGGGTATTTAAGGTAGGATTGTTAACACATGTTGTTGTTGACTTGGGCTACAATAGGATCTAGAAATAGGCAGCTTAGAAATGTGTTTACTAATCTAATTTTAGAGTTTAAACTCCAGCCTGATCTTTCATGCTTTGAGATGAGATGTTTCTGCACGGTATGTAGAATACATAGTGTTTGTACCTGTGTGTTTGTGTATGTGTATTTGTGTGTGTGTGTGTGTGTGTGTGTGTGTGTGTGTGTGTGTGTGTGTGTGTGTGTGTGTGTGTGTATGTGTGTTTGTATGTGTGTGTGCGTGAGAGCGTGCACGTGTGTGTGTGTGCCTGAGTGTGTGTGTGTATGTGTGAGTGTGTGTGTGTGCCTGAGAGTGTGTGTGTATATGTGTGTGTTAGGGTGTATCTGTGTAGGCTACACAAGTGATATACATATGCTATATTTGCATATGTACACCTTTGTGTGTGTGTTTGTATGTGTGTGTGTGTGTGTGTGTGTGTGTGTGTGTGTGTGTGTGTTGTGTGTGAGTGTGTGTGTGTGTGTGTGTTGTCTTACTCTGCTGTATTGAAAAGTTATTTTATCCTACATGTCTGTCTTTTTTTAATCTGTTCTATCATTCTTTATTTCTTTATTCCCCCTCTTTTCTCTCTCTCTCTCCCCCTCTTTTCTCTCACTCACTTTCTCTCTCTCTTTGTCTCTTTCTCTCGTTCTTTGGTTTACCTCTCTATCTCAGTGTGTGTGTGTCTGTGTGTGTGTGTGTGTGTGTGTGTGTGTGTGTGTGTGTGTGTGTGTGTGTGTGTGTGTGTGTGTGTGGGTGTGTGTGTGTGTGTCTGTGTGTGTGGGTGTGTGCGTCCTGTTCCTCTGAGTCTGTCTGGGAGCACTGACCTTGCACTAGCCTTTCACTTCAGACACAGAAATCAATGCAGCCGGCGACAAACCCACACACACACACACACACACACACACACACACACACACACACACACACACACACATAATCAGAACCCAGCATGTTGTCACACACTCACTAATACACACACACACACACACACACACACACACACACACACACACACCCTATTGAAACACTGTTCTATACATCTATGTGTACAGTATGTGTGTGTGTGTTTGTGTGTGTGTGTGTGTGTTTGTGTGTGTGTGTGTGTGCATGTGTGTGTGTGTGTGTGTGTGTGTGTGTGTGTGTGTGTGTGGAGGTGTGCATATTAAGTACCATAATTCACATCCAGTTCAGAAACACTATTTCCCGACATGTTCACTGTGAATCACTGAAGAAAGTGGGAAAGTGGGAAAGTGGGCCATTTCAAGGTTGATATATATGTCTACTGGAGATACTGAGAAGATATGGGAGATAGAGTAGTTCCTCACAAGGAGAATTGCGTTGGCCAACAACAAGTTAGAAATATAAGGAAAACAACAAACCCCAAAATTAGGAAAGAGAACGAGAGAAGGAAAGATAGAGAGAGAGGGTGAGGGAGAGGGAGGGAGAGAGGGGGAGAGAGAGGGTGAGGGAGAGGGAGGGAGAGAGAGAGAGTGGGAGGGAGTTATCGAGATATGTCAAATAAATGCATCTGTATTTTGGCATTCAACGGCACATTTGAAGGAGGCTGCTTGCGAGACTGTATGGAATAGTCATTCTTAAACCATGCTTTACTAAAACCTAGCATAGCCTTCACGCATTTGCAACCGTCTATTATTTGAACTCATTGGCAACGTGAAACTAACTTCATCAAGGAGTCAGTCAACGACAAGACAGTTATATGCAGTTACTTTCACTATTGACTGACAATGGGTTACCATCGAAAACATAGGCTGGAAAAAGCAACACTTACTCTAATATTGCTCAAATGACTGAATAAAACAACATTTATCCTGCAGAGGAGTTGCTTATATCTCGTCAGCTGTGCTCCATACGTGTCTCTCGCCTCTCCCCTAATCACTTTTAACCGTCATTACCAATTTGCAAATTATGGTGAATAACTACTTATCATGAGATGTACAGTATTTCGTAATATCTTTATTCTAATTATGTTTCCCATTGTAATCGTGCAATTTGTAATGCTTTGCATGGACGTGCGCTGGTGTGCGTTCATGAATGATAGAAGGATGGTGCGTGCACCTGCCAATATGACTGTTGACATGCGCTCTTAAAATAGCATATGAACAACTCGCCATTGACTTCTGACCAAGTTTAGGTGGTGTACGATAGCGATTTTTAGACAACGCGCCAGGCCCCTCCCTAGGTTGTTAATTGCCACACCCCTGGACGCAATGTTTAAAAAATAAACGTGCAAAATACCAAATTAAACTTTGCGCGGGTGGAAAACTTTACGGCATGCACTGGTGCCCAAAATACAGCCCAACATGTCTGTTCTGTGTTGCTATTTGCAAGTATGGATCTAAGGTACATTTAGAGAAAGTAAGCCTACTGTATTGCCTATTTGGTGAAGAAAACAGTACAAAAGGTGTTCACTGTAGGTCTATTTCGATGAAAAACTAGATGTACCGCAGAGCGATACAAAATATGACCGCCGCCCAGTCCAGCACATTTTTTCCACAAAAATAAATCACGCTGAAAGGCCTATATGATTCTAACTGTCTCACTAAATTGCATTATCCACACTCAATTCTCACTGATATCTGCTAGACAACAAGTACCAAAACATTATTAGTTCATAGATTTCACATGTAAAATTAATTTTATACAACCCCACCTCCATCTTGCCTGTTCATAATTCTGAGAAATTCTTGATTGTTTGTGTTATGTTTATGTTATGTGTGTGTGTGTGTGTGTGTGTGTGTGTGTGTGTGTGTGTGTGTGTGTGTGTGTGTGTGTGTGTGTGTGTGTGTGCGTGCTTGTGTGTGTGCCTGCGTATGTGCCTGTGCATGCAAGCGTACATATGTCTACTGTGTGAGTATGTGTCATACGTATGATTACTGTGAATGTATGTGTGTGTGTGTGTATCTGTTTGTGCACATGTGTGCACATGAAATGGGTTAACATGACCCCTGTAGGCAAACATACGGAAAAAAATGGTCATCCTAGGCCCTATAGTTCTCAAGATATTCACAGAGAACTGTGTCTGCCCTACCCTCCTTTTGGGGGGTCCAGTCCAGCGGGGGGGCTACAGATCAAAACGAAAAATGACGGTTCCATGCTATCCATGTGGGGGTACATGCCCACCAAGTTTTGTGTACCCCGGTCTTTCAGTGTCCCGGGAATCTTTGTTGGTGTACGTCACTAAATGTACACATAAATTATTTTATTGTAAGGCCCCCCATGAACGAAAGTACACAAAACTTGGCATGCATTCGGAGGGTGTCATAATGATCCTACACTTTTAATTTCGTGCAGTTTTGACCTTGTCAGCCAGAGATATTGTGATGAAAACACCTAATTTTTTGCTTTTTAATTTTTAACTAGGTGGCGCTATACATGAAATAAGTGGTAATGGGATGGGTTGACATGCCCCCTTAAGACCAACATACATAAAAAAGGTGAACCTCCTAGGCCCTACGGTTCTTGAGATATTCACAGAAAACTGTCTCCGGCCACCTACAGGCCAGTTGGTGTATAGTAACATAAATTAATTTATTGTGTGGCCCCCCATGAACGGAATTCCACGAAACTTGGCGTGCATTCAGAGGGTGTCATAATGATCCTACACTTCCAATTTCGTGCAGTTTTGACTATGTTAGGTCACAGATACCTGCGATTACAACACCTCACTTTTACTTTTTTGTGTTTAACTAGGTGTCGCTATACATGAAATGAGTGGTTATGGAATGGGTTGACATGGCCTCTTGAGATCAACATACAAAAAAAAATGGTCCTCTTAAACCCTACGGTTTTCGAGATATTCACAGAAAACTGTGTCTGCCCTACCCTCCTTTCGGGGGGTCCAGTCCAGCGGGGGGGCTACAGATCAAAACGAAAAACGATGGTTCCATGCTATCCATGTGGGGTTACATGCCCACCAAGTTTCGTGTACCCCGGTCTTTCAGTGTCCCGGGAATCATTGACGGAAATTTGGGCATGCGAAAAAGAAAAAAAAAAGAAAAATCTGACTAAACCTATATGACCGCCGCTTCGCTGTGCGGCGGTCATAATTACAAGTTGTAGTTCAATGAAATGTGTCTTGTCTAGGTGCTTACTGAAGGTCTTACATGTCAATGACAGTTACATCTTGGGAGGAATGAATACAATTCTTTTTTATTCAGTACATTTAGTCTTTTTTCAGTTTTTTTCTGATACCAGAAAACATGAGAAAGAAATGGAACAGGCATAGCAAAAATGCTCATTTTGAGAACTATATTTTGTATTTTGTTGTCCAGTGTGTAATGATTAATTGAAATCACACACAAGGCAAGATTTGCTTTTGCTGCATGTTTTACAGTTTTTCCTCGATCGTTTTGATGCTTGTGTCAACTCTGACATCACATTCTCAAAACAGTTAACACCCTTGGTTTGCGTTTGCGTGTTTTGTTGACTTTGCTGAAGTGTTTACTTCCTGTGCGATGACTCGTGCAATGAGTCGTAACCAGGGAGGGGACTAAGAGTCAGAGGAGTTGGATAGAGACCGGAGTTGGCAGCGCTTTTAGCAAATGGTCTTAGTGTAATGGGGAGGTTGGATACCTGGTCACAAAGATGCTGGTGCCAGTGTAGTTTCGCAGTATAGTTTTGCAGACAGGGCATGGTGATGTGGCAGGTCATTTTGGTATCCGCAAGACTTACCAGCGGTTGTTACAGCATATTTGTGGGCCGGAGGGATGTGGCTCAGTTTCCAAAGCATTGCCAGATATGTCAGCTGGCAGGTAAACTTAACCAGTCAACTGCACCTGCGGCCCTGTGTCCTAATCCGGCAGTAGGGAAGCCCTTTGAACATCTTCTTATTGACTGTGTGGGCCCACTGCCATCGTCTAAGTCAGAGTGTGCCTATTTGTTGACGGTGATGTGCCAGGCTACTTGTTATCCTGCGGCCTATCCGCTGCCAAGCATCACTACGAGAGCTGTGGTGAAGGCACTTTGGCACTTCATTTCAATATTTACTACGAGAGCTGTGGTGAAGGCACTTTGGCACTTCATTTCAATATTTACTACGAGAGCTGTGGTGAAGGCACTTTGGCACTTCATTTCAATATTTACTACGAGAGCTGTGGTGAAGGCACTTTGGCACTTCATTTCAATATTAGGCACACCAAAAGGGATCCAGCGTGACAGGGGTTCCAACTTCACTTCAAAAACGTTTCATAAAATCTTAAAGCTGCTGCGTGTTAAGCATTTCCATTCCTTCTTAAAATCTCTCCTGCGTGCCTGCTGCCCTGAACTGAACAGGACTGGGAGGAGGTTGTAGCATGGCTACTGGTGGCAACACGAGAGCTGGTGCAAGACATCATGGGATTTAGCCCCAATGATTTAGCTTTTGCCCATCAACTGTTATTGAGTTGATACACAATAGGCAACTTGTGTCCTCGGAACCATATCTGACAGCAGCTTTGGCGTTTTGGAAGTAGGCTGCAGGCAGCAGGTGGATGCTGGCATGCATAGGCTGTGTTTAAGAGTGTTTGATGGTCGAGTGGTGGAACGAGCATTTAGTCCAGGCGGTCAGGTCTTGGGGTTGTTGCCTGTGCCCAGTTCACCGTTTTGTGCTAAATTCCCTGGCCCTTGCTTAGTTGTCCGACAGATGTCTGGGCATAACTGCCTATTGGCTGCCCCTGATGACAGATGTCTGGGCATAACTGCCTATTGGCTGCCCCTGATGACAGATGTCTGGGCGTAACTGCCTATTGGCTGCCCCTGATGAGAGGTGTCTGGGCGTAACTGCCTATTGGCTGCTCCTGATGAGAGGTGTCTGGGCGTAACTGCCTATTGGCTGCTCCTGATGAGAGGTGTCTGGGCGTAACTGCCTATTGGCTGCTCCTGATGAGAGGTGTCTGGGCGTAACTGCCTATTGGCTGCCCCTGATGAGAGGTGTCTGGGCGTAACTGCCTATTGGCTGCCCCTGATGAGAGGTGTCTGGGCGTAACTGCCTATTGGCTGCTCCTGATGAGAGGTGTCTGGGCGTAACTGCCTATTGGCTGCTCCTGATGAGAGGTGTCTGGGCGTAACTGCCTATTGGCTGCTCCTGATGAGAGGTGTCTGGGCGTAACTGCCTATTGGCTGCCCCTGATGAGAGGTGTCTGGGCGTAACTGCCTATTGGCTGCTCCTGATGAGAGGTGTCTGGGCGTAACTGCCTATTGGCTGCTCCTGATGAGAGGTGTCTGGGCGTAACTGCCTACTGGCTGCCCCTGATGAGAGGTGTCCCCTGATGAGAGGTGTCTGGGCGTAACTGCCTATTGGCTGCTCCTGATGAGAGGGGATCCACTTGGTTGTTTCCGCATTGACTTGCTTGGGCCTTTCTGTTTGCCGGGTCCTGGTACTGGTACGGGTTGTGTGGATGTGTCGTCTGCTGCGGTGGCTGTGGTTGGTAGTTTGCCTCCTGGTGGCTGTGGTCGGTAGTGTGCCTCCTGGTCATCTGGTGGTGGTGGCTGAGGTCACACACACACACTTACACAGACTCACACACACACAAAGATACACATATGCAACACTTGTATAACCTACCCACACACGCACACACACTATACTGACCATTTTATGTCAGATCTGCTTTGAGCCAGGTGGTTCTTGACAGACAGCCTTGCAACCCCATTCCCTGTGGCTGCGTCCGAATCTCCTACTTGGCGGCAAGGCTGAGGAAGAGGAGGAGGAGGAAGATGCGTTGTGATGAGTCAGACATCGTCTTCGCTTTCGCTTCTTGGGAACTGCGGCCATCGCCTCCGTCCAGTGCGCTGCCCAGAACCGAGGACCCTTATTACCACGGCAACAAACACATTCAGCCCCTGCCTCAAGGGGAACATACAGGCCACAAACACACACACACACACACACGCACACACACAGACACACACACACACACATACACACACACACACACACAGTGCCGCTGTGTGAGTGTGTACTTATGTGTGTTTGATGAAGAGTGTTGTTGATGTGTGTATTTGTACAGATGCTAGTGTGTGTGTGTGTGTGTGTGTGTGTGTGTGTGTGTGTGTGTGTGTGTGTGTGTGTGTGTGTGTGTCAGTTATGCTGATCTGTGTGTTTAGACATATTTTGCGTGTGAGTGTGTACGTATGTGTGTGTGATGAAGAGTGTTGCTGATGTGTGTACAGATTCTAGTGTGTGTGTGTGTGCGTGTGTGTGTGTGTGCGTGTGCGTGTTCGTGTGTGTGTGTGTGCGTGTGTGTGTGTGTGTGTGTGTGTGTGTGTGTGTGTGTGTGTGTGTGTGTGTGTGTGTGTGTGTGTGTTTGGACAGTTCTGCATCTCATTCCAGGCTGTCGCTGTCACTCACTGTCCTGCTGCTGTTGCCATAGCGAGCCTGTCCCTATGTCTCTGGATATGTATGAGGTCAGGGAGGGCCACAAGCACTGTTTAGAGGCTGTTTGTATATACACATATATAGGGTAACAGAAACAGATAGTGTGGCAGATGCACAGCCTCACCTCCTGAGATGTGGTTATTTCTGCAGTCAGAGGAGCCTTGCTCATCTCCCATGATGCCTTGGGGCAGGCGTTCCTTCTCTTATAATGATGCTCTCCATTCAACCTACACCCCTCTCTTTCTACACCCCTCTCTTTCTACACCCCTCTCTTTCTCCGTCATCTGTTATATAACCCGAGTTATCTCTCTTAATATCTCTGCATCTCCTCATCCCTCTCTTCCTTACTCTCTGTTAATCTCTCTGCATCTCCTCATCCCTCTCTTCCTTACTCTCTCTTCATCTCTCTGCCTCTCCTCATCCCTCTATTCCTGTCTCTCTCTTCATCTCTCTGCATCTCCTCATCCCTCTCTTCCTTACTCTCTCTTCATATCTCTGCCTCTCCTCATCCCTCTCTTCCTGTCTTTCTCTCTTCATCTCTCTGCATCTCCTCATCCCTTTCTTCCTCTCTCTCTTCATCTCTCTATCCTCTTTCTTTCTTTCTTTCTTTCTTTCTTTCTTTCTTTCTTAATTTTTCCTTTTTTTTCTTATTTTTTCTATCTCTTTTCAGCTACTTTATGTGTGTGTGTGTGTGTGTGTGTATGTGTGTGTGTCTGTGTGTGTTTGTGTGTGTCTGTGTATGTGTATGTATGTGTGTTTGTGTGTGTGTGTTTGTGTGTGTGTGTGTGTTTGTGTGTGTGTCTGTGTGTGTGTATGTGTGTTTGTGTGTGCGTATGTGTGTGTGTTTGTGTGTGTGTCTCTGTGTGTGTGAATGTGTGTTTGGAGACTTTATTAGAGAGAGTGTAAGTATTCGGAGGGCATTTTTAGAGAGAGAGCCTGTGACTTTTTCTCCAGAGATGTGAAGTGATGGGAGAGGGTCTGCTTTTAATCTATTTAACTTTTTTAATAGGCTCTAACATTTCTCAGGAATGCTGTAATCACTGGTGCTTATGAACGATAATGAATTGCAATTAGATCTGACGAGGGCCACATGCAGCAATTACTTTGTCCCCTCGCAGAAGGTTCACAGCGTCCAGCCTGGTCATTATTCTCCTTCAGAGAGACAAAGGAAATGTGTGTGTGTGTGTGTGTGTGTGTCGTCCACCTGTAGCTTTGCCAATGGAGGCATATAATTACCAGCAGGTCTATGTATAGTTTATGTGGCAGTCACGTGGTCTGATAATGACCTGTCAGCCACTCCCATCAGAGACACACATGACACTCTAATGAGGAGACACAGCACTCAAAAAATCCTCCATAGAAATACATGGGGCTAGTTTGTAACGCCAATATGGCAGTTGTCTACGCATATCACACCCCTTCCGCGGCAAAATGCCGACATGGCTTAGAAACCCGTCACTAGGCACTGGGGGTCTGGCAAGCTTTTCGAGTTTTGCCATGTTAACCTGTGGAGACTGACGGCCTGTGGGTCATGAAGGGCACTTATTTGGATGTGTGGTGCTCTAACCCATGTAAAGACACAGTGAAATAACATGTTACACTGTAGAAACATGATTACATAATTGGGAACACTTGTTCTAACTATAAAATATGGCATATTGCATGATATTTTCATAACTGCGAGATACAAGTTTCACGTTGATGGCAAGAAGTACAGACATTCACCAAGACGTATAGCACATCGGCAATCTATCTAAAATAACACCTATTTGAAGTACCATTCATGATATGTTGTCAAATATTGAAGTTGTGGGAAGTACACAGCTTAAACTATCTTTCATTCGCCCTGGCCAGGAGGGACGAATGAAACAAAATGCACATTCGACTTCTGCTTAAATAACTCATGAACGGTTTTGTGTAGAGCTGAAAAGGCAACTGTATTTGACAGAGGACAGATGTAGGTTGCTAGTGACAAAACACAGTATTAGCTTTCAGTGTGGTATGATGTCTTTGTAAATGACAAGTCCCGGTTCTCCTCCAATGTAATAGACGTACATTAGCTAAGGAGGGCGGGTCTTGGCGAAGGGTCAACTGTCCTCACCACTGCCGCCATCTTTATCCCCATCCTATATGCTAATATGATTTAGTCTGATAATGATGGGGGATTTCTGGTGTGAAAAGTAGTACATTTACAGGCAATTGAGCTGATGTTCAGTGGCAACCTGTCTCCTTTGATCCCGGCATCAATTCGCAGGTGTGAGTAAAGGACTCAGAGCCAATCAGAAGACACGCTTTGCGTTGTGTAGTGTCTCAGAGCCAATAAGAAGACACGCTTTGCGTTGTGCAGTGTCGCCTCCCTAAGAAGGTCTTGTCTCAGAGCCAATAAGAAGACACGCTTTGCGTTGTGTAGTGTCTTAGAGCCAATAAGAAGACACGCTTTGCGTTGTGCAGTGTCGCCTCCCTAAGAAGGTGTTGAAGTGTTGAAAGTGAGAGCTCGCCTCTTCTCCCATTACCTCCTGCTCTGAGCGTCGCCTCTTCTCCCATTACCTCCTGCTCTGAGCGTCGCCTCTTCTTCCATTACCTCCTGCTCTGAGCGTCGCCTCGGCGACGAGAGCCCCCTGCCTCTCACCCTCGTTAGCTAACGAGCCTAATGGAGTGTGAGCAGACGTTCTCCACTAGCTCTCGCTTCAGACCTGCATGTGTGTGTGTGTGTGTGTGTGTGTGCGTGCGTGCGTGTGTGTGTGGTTGGACAGTGACGTGTATGTAGTCCTGTCTGTATATACATGTAGGAGTCTCTCTCTCTCTCTCTCACTGTGTGCGTGTGTGTGTGTGTGTGTGTGTGTGTGTAGTAGGCTAGTGGTGTGTATGTGGGCCTGTCTGCAAGTGTGTGTATGGCGCGTGCGTGTGTGTGTGTGTGTGTGTGTGTGGGTACTGGGGTGAAACAGGGGGGTAGCGGTCCTTGGGCATTAGCTCCTCTTTGCAGCAGTGGACCCAGAAAAACTCCGGTTCATCACAACAGAAATAAGATATGTCTTGCCGCTTCCACCATTGCAGCTGAGGCTACTCTGGGACATTCTGGGGGGGGGGGGATTCAGGGCGGTAAATACCAACTCCAGATGGGCATTTTGACTTATAAATGGTGCATTGCCACTTTAAGAGCATTGAGTCTCAAATGCCTAATAATGCCCTTTCGCTCTTGTTTACAAGCCTTGTTTGTTTGAGCTACATTGATAGCACAATATTAACAATAATATGCACAATAAGTTGTCATAAGCAGCCTTCATTGCTTTGGAAATGGATGTGTGTAATGAATGACATGTTGCTACACATTTCTGTTTCTAATTAAAAGTGAATTATGAGCCTGGTAGCCACTTAGCTAACTGAACGGAATGCATTTCAGTCGACATTCATGTAAATGCTTGGAAAACCAATTATTGAAGACTCACCAATTCCATTCTACAAAGGCGAGATGAAATGAGAGGTTCAACAAAACATTCAAAAGGAAACTTTATTATTTACACATTTAATCCAGTGTTACCTGTAGGAAGTTGTTTTTCATTTAAATATTCAATAATCAGTTGAGATCAACTCTGTGTATCAATGTGTGTGTCATATGAAGAGTTCAGATGCAAAAACAGTTAAGTCCAGCTTCACAAACATGTTATTTTATTGTTAGTTCTGGGGAGCTTCTATCAAACTGCCATTTTTTAAGTAAAATAAATAAAATCAATCCAACAGCAATTGGAAAAAATATAACTATATTTTTGTAAATTCATCAAAAATGGATTTAAAGGAGAAATGTGCCAAGTTTTCACACAGATTTTTGTTGTAGCTGCCCCATGTTCATGCCCCCAGAGTGTAGTACTGTAGCTGCCCCATGTTCATGCCCCCAAAGTGTAGCACTGTAGCTGCCCCATGTACATGCCACCAGAGTGTAGTGCTGTAGCTGCCCCATGTACATGCCCCCAGAGTGTAGTGCTGTAGCTGCCCCATGAACATGCCCCCAGAGTGTAGCGCTGTCGCTACCCCATGAACATGCCCCCAGAGTGTAGCGCTGTAGCTGCCTCATGTACATGTCCCCAGAGTGTAGCACTGTAGCTGCCCCATGTACATGCCCCCAGAGTGTAGTGCTGTAGCTGCCCCATGAACATGCCCCCAGAGTGTAGCGCTGTCGCTACCCCATGAACATGCCCCCAGAGTGTAGCGCTGTAGCTGCCTCATGTTCATGCCCCCAGTGTAGCACTGTAGCTGCCTGGCTGCATTAGCTGCTGACTGTAGTAACTCAAGCTAAACCGATCTGTTTTCATTGTTTTTCATACAGACAGTACTTGGTGACCTCGAGAAATGGAGATCTACAGTATGTGAAAACTCGCCCGATTTCTCCTTTAACTGTTTTTGCATCTGAACCCTTGACATGTTGTTGTTGTTGTTGACGTACATAATGATGTTAATGCAGTGAGCTCCATGTGCACTAGTCCTTGGGGCTGATTCAAAACAGTCAACACACCTGCAGTTCAAACAGTAGCTGAGTTGATATGATATAATTTGATCACACACTCAGCCAGCCTGTACAAAACGCTGTAACGAAACACATTTCCTCTCCTTAGGGTGATTGGGATGTGTGTGTGTGTGTGTGTATGTGTGTGTGTGTGTGTGGGGGGGGGGGGGGGCGTGTTAAACGTCAAGCATAATTGGATTGAAAGTCAGGCAGGATGTGCAGCTCATCAAAAAAAAAAAAAATATATGTCAAGAAAATCTATGCCTAAGTTTGAGAGATCAGAGAAACAGACGAAACATAAATAAATACTATAATGGCAACTGAGCAGCAACTGAGCATTAAAACGCTTTGACTGTTCAGGCCTGTGAATTTGAATTGTATAACTGGTCGCACTGTTTTAAGGTTGTGATTTATTTATTTGATCAAAACTGCATGGGGTTGACAATAAAAGCAACAGCAATGATTTGGTTGACTTAGCTGTTTCTGCATCTGGACTCTTCAGATGTGTATGTGTATGTTCTCTGTGTATGGCTGGTGGGTCAGCATAGACTGAACTGTATCTGCTGGTATATAACATGGTATATAATGCAGTATATAATACATTATTCCACTGCTTGGTTGAATTTCCCATTGTCCTACATAATTTAGAATGACCAAATAATATGTTATTTGAACACCTATAAAGTAGATCCATTTTTTTTGGCGCATCACACTTTTATATTAGCAATCATCCATTTAGAACTAACGACTGGCCTTTGGCCATAGCGACCATCCATTTAGAACTAGTAACGGCAGTTTGTCCTGCAAGTTGAGAAATTAATTGAAATGTGTCTGGGGAAAGTAGTTCTACGAACAAGACAGTTCTAGAGATTAAAACGCTTAAATTATAACCGGAAATGAACACAACGCAAGTGGCAACAGTGGAATAACAGTGGTGGTTGCAACGGGTGGTCTGTTAACAGAAATGAATGCTCTTACGAGGTTTAAACGCTGCGCGTCAGTCCGTATTACAACCTCCTCCGTGCATTCATTTCTGTTAACAGACCACCGTGTCGTCCATTATCCCTTACGTATATAACACGGTATTTAACACAGTATATAAAATGGTATACAACACATATATATAACGTACGGTATATAGCACGGTTAATTGCACAGATCGTAGGGTTTGAGTGGAGCTTCAGCATCGATTTGTTTAGCTTTCCCAAGTTTTGGATCAAGCTGTCTGATCTTTGGCTTGGTGACATCACATCAATCAGAGAGTGGTAAAGTGTGTGATGACAAGCTGCTCCAGTGTGTGTGTGTGTGTCTCTGTGTGTGTGTGTGTGTGTGTGTGTGTGTGTGTGTGTTGTTGTGGATGGAGAACACAGCTCTGTCTTGGGCCGAATTAGAATCTGTGATGAGTCACTGTATGCACAGACACCTCAGAGCCTCCCCTCCTTCTGCCTCTCTGTCTAATGCTCTCTCGCTTTCTCTCTCTCTCTCTCTCTCTCGCTCTCTCTCTCTTGCTCTCTCTGTCTCTCTCTCTCTCTCTCTCTCTCGCTCTCTCTCTCTCTCTCCCTCTCTCTCTCTCACCCTCTCTCTCTCTCTCTCTCACCCTCTGTACACACAGACACATAACCCCCACCCCCCATGCCACCACCACCTCACACATGCATAGCCATCCCCTAGAGGGCCTTGGGGCTGATTCCCACTTCTTAGGGACATCTGTTTCACTGATAGTTCCGGGTGGCAGAGACGCAAAAGCTCTGACTCACCCGACTCACACAACACACACACTCGGATGAAAGACCAGGCCTGGAAGTGTGTGTGTGTGTGTTTGTGTGTGTGAACATGATTTCTAGAACTATACATATGCCAAGAAAGACACAGAACCCTAACATGCCCAGAGGAATACTTTTCAGCTGATGCTGTCTGTTAAACAGTGCAAAAGTATTCCACAAGCTGCTACGTTGTGGTTCTAATCAGAAGAGTTGAAAGTTCCAGAATACTAATAAAGGCTGTAGAGTAAAGTAGAATTTCTCCATGGAATCCGATGGGTGAATCCTATAGATTCCAGACTACAGTGTGTTTTCGGTGAGAGCAGTTTGATTCCTGCTTTCCTTCCAGTTCAGTCTCTGGCTTTTTCTTCATCCTCCTCCTCTCATCCTTTCCTCTCTGTCTCCTCCTCTCCTCTCCCCCCTCTCCTCTCTTCTCTTCTCCCCTCCTCTCTTCTCTCCTCCTCTCTTCTCTCCTCCTCTCCTCTCTGTCTCCTCCCCTCCCCTCTCTCCTCTCTTCTCTTCTCCCATCCTCTCTTCTCTCCTCCTCTCTTCTCTGTCTCCTCTCCTCTCTGTCTCCTCCTCTCCTCTCTCTCCCCCCTCCTCTCCTCTCTTCTCTCCTCCTCTCCTCTCTTCTCCCCTCCTCTCTGTCTCCTCCTCTCTTCTCTCCTCCTCTCCTCTCCTCTCTCTCTCCTCTCCTCTCTTCTCTCCTCATCTCCTCTCTGTCTCCTCCTCTCCTCTCCTCTTCCTATCACACGACTGCTGATTAAAGGGATTAAGACTCGATGTTCACGCTGTACCTGAGTAGAAACACCCCACGCACAAAAGGGGGAAATGGATGCCGTGCCAAACTAATCACAGGAAGACACAGAAGAGAACTCTACGACGCCTCTCCTTAGATCGGTGGTGGTGGCGGCGGCCATGTTTTATTCATGGCACGAGACAAGGGATGGGGGAACCTTGACTTGTACTTTTGATCCCAAACTCTCAACCTTCCCCTTTGATGTCAAGTGAGGCGATATTTCTTCAAGCATTCACCTTCTGCCACAAGTGTAGACACACACACACACACACACACACATACACCACACACACACACACACATACACCACACACACACACACACACACAACACACACACACACACACACACACACACACACACACACACACACACACACACACACACACACACACATAGGAGTGTGTGTCCCTCAGCTCCAGTGTAGTACAGGAGGCACCCCATCTCTGCTCTCCTCTCCTCCTCTCCTCTCCTCCTCTCTTCTCCTCCTCTCCTCCTCTCCTCTCCTCCTCTCTTCTCCTCCTCTCCTCCTCTCCTCTTCTCCTCTCCTCTCCACTCCTCCTCTCCTCTCCTCCTCTCTTCTCCTCCTCTCCTCCTCTCCTCTCCTCTCCTCTCCTCCTCTCCTCTTCTTCGTGTGGTTTATTGTATAAGGGGCCAGGTGTTCTGTTGCAGTCCTTTATTACAACCAGGGGTCTCGAGGCTCACGCCTTGACCATGACACACACGTGATTGTAGGTCATAGGCTACACACATGCAACCTTCAATGTGCATAGCAATTCAACGTACAACAATTCACTGTATCCAATAGAGAGCTTGATTGACAGAGATGTTATCAATGAAAAACTGGCATTCTTCCCACAGCAGGAATGGCTATAGACATTCTTATTGGCTGATACAGCAGCAGTATCTTAAAGTAGCATGATACTTATTTAACGTGGCAAAGCTAATAGAATGTATTGTTGGGGCAGCCGTGGCCTACTGGTTAGCGCTTCGGACTTGTAACCGGAGGGTTGCCGGTTCGAACCCCAACCAGTAGGCACGGCTGAAGTGCCCTTGAGCAAGGCACCTAACCCCTCACTGCTCCCCGAGCGCCGCTGTTGATGCAGGCAGCTCACTGCGCCGGGATTAGTGTGTGATTCACCTCACTGTGTGCTGTGTGTGTTTCACTAATTCACAGATTGGGATAAATGCAGAGACCAAATTTCCCTCACGGGATCAAAAAAGTATATATACGTATACTACTAAAAAAAACAACAACAAATGACTAAACTCATCTGTGAATGCACCACCATGTTGCTTTCTGCCTGATATTGGTTCACAGTAGCCTGGAGGACCAGACCCAATCCGAAATATTAGGGGTCTGGCTACGAGTAATGAAAATGGCCCAACTCAAGGGGTGGCACCAAGCATGCATTTGAAAATATCACTGCACACAATTGGATAACACTACGAACCATGTTCACTGACCGATTCCGGACGTTGACGCAATTTGATAACACCACGACCAATGTTTACTGACCGATTCCGGACATTGTCGCAACGTTGTCGTCATCTGTTTAGCTCGCCTCTGGCCCACCTATACCAGATACACCGATGTGATTGGTGGAGCTCGGTTTCACGGACATAGCTAATGAGCATCATTACTCGTCGCCAGAGTCACTCGCTGAGAAAATTCAAATTCAGCTCTCGCTAGAACTCTGGATTTCCAGGGTAGGTTCACAGAGGAAACGAAAGACAAACTCAAAGAAAGTAGCATAAACAGAGGTAGAGCTGCGTGGGAGATAAAAAAGTTTTTACTCAAAATTAATATTTTGACCATGTAGCCAGACTTAGCTTTCTATCAGAGAGAGAGAGAGAGAGAGAGACGGAGAGATGGAGCCCTAGGAGTCATTACAAACATTTAAATGAGAGCACAATTTAGTAAAATGAGCACTTGCTTTATACATTTTACATGGATATACATCAAAAAAAATATCTTGACATCTGCAGGGTTCTGTGAAATAGTTCTGATAGATGTTCTCCAAGTGAGCCTGCAAATGTATTGATCCTCTTAAAATCACACCCCAAGTTCAGCTGAAAACTTGAATGCCCTTGAGAGTATACAAACCACACAACCACACACAAGCAAGTTACTCCCAAAGCTCCCCGGGAAAGCCAGTAGTATATCCCTCTGATCACAACCCAGATGTAAACATAGGAGTTTGTGTGTGTGTGTGTGTGTGTGTGTGTGCGTGTGTGTGCAAGTCATCTGTTTATGTTACTTCATGCAGGGTCATTCCTGTGCTTATGTGTTGTTCTTTACAACAAACCAGATGCACACAGAGAAGTGAATGACCAGTGTTCTGCAGTACAGAGGAGTGTGTGACCAGTCTATACAGAGGAGTGTGTGACCAGTCTATACAGAGGAGTGTGACCAGTGTTCTCCAGTCTATACAGAGGAGTGTGTGACCAGTCTATACAGAGGAGTGTGTGACCAGTGTTCTCCAGTGTTCTGCAGTACAGAGGAGTGTGTGACCAGTCTATACA
>NW_027468640.1:5333889-5338889 GCF_046254945.1 Alosa pseudoharengus | reverse complement strand
ATTTCAGATAATGCCAATCTGGGAGCCATGGGGTCAGACATTTTCTATGTCAAATAATGAATTTATAATTTCAGATATTGCCTGTAATAATTCTGAATATGTGCACTTTTCGTCTAGTATTAGTTCTGATAATTGTCCAGTTCTGGCTCATCCTACCCTAAAACATGCAGAGAACATTGTGCAAGGCACCATTAACCTGGCAACTGCATCTGTTAGAGCTTCAAGGATTTTCACTCTTGCAGCCACATCTGATCATCTCCAAAATGTAGTTTGGTGCAAGTTTGACATTTTCTGGTAGACTGGTTGGGCTCAGTAACAAATCAATGAATCTTTCTTCAAATGGCAGTTGAATTTCCAACTGAAGTATTCCTTTGTTTCAGGCTCCAAATACTTCAATACTTAAAAATGAATATTCTCTTTTTGAATGACGAGTTTAGGCTCTGAGCATAGACTACTACTGTAATAAAGAATAACAATAAATGTATATTTTATACATATTAGAACAGTAGAACAGACACCCTGTCAGCTAATAGAGGGCAGTTTAGGCAAGTCCTTCCACTCAGCCATATTGTAGCGCTTTTTGGGCACTTAACAGGCATCTATTTCGGCGTGCGCAAGACTTCATAACACCAACCTTGCTCCAGCAGTGAGATCACAACACATGATTGGCACGATGTATTCACAACACATGATTGGCACAATGTATTCACATGTTGACTTTTTTGCCGCGGAAGGGGCGGGATATGTGTAGACAACTGGCATATTGGCGTTACAAACTAACCCCATGCATTTCTATGGAGGATTTTTTGAGTGCTGTGACTCCTCATTAGAAAGTCTCTGGTAAACCTCCATCCACACCTAAGAGACGTGCTAGTGAGAGATGCTAGCATGTAGCACCCATGGATTAGTTTCCTCTCCCACTCTGAGAATGAAATCTGCACTTGAGAAGCACCTACATACACTAAACTTTCCAGTCTTATACCTAACTATATTTTGAAGGCTTCTACAGATGGGTGTGTTGATATATTATTCTTAGCCTTTTTATATTACATTTTATTCCTAAAAACATGGAAAAAACATATTTTTTAAGGCTATTAGCAGTACTTTCTGATTTACGGAATAAATAAAAGAGATATCTAAAATTCCCTGTGTAAAGACTTTTCATCTAGTATGTCAACAAAATGAAAAAGTAATTTTGAACCTGGCTTCATCCAATGTTCTGATTTAGTTTTTTTTAGTTTATGCAAATCAGCACATATTTAATTGGATTATGCTTAATTTGCATATTTAAACTTTATATTACAGATAACTTGTAATACATTTTTTTTCCATATTAATGTAAGTAATCAACTGGGAAAGTTTCATAGTGATATCTGCTAGTTAATTATTTTACCCTATTCACCTGTGGTGCCTCGCCTTATATTCAACACATTGGACAAGAAAGGCTTAATATCGAGAATTGCCCAAGGGATATCACCGGGCACCCTCTCTAATCTTATTGAGTTACCCCTTGACAGCAAGAAACAGCAAAAAAAAAAACTTTAACCAACAAAACCAGGTTCACCTAAATTATGGCATTTGGCTGCCGGACTAAAGCATCGCTTGCCATGGATGGCCTCAATGGAGGGGAGTGAGGAATGCGTTAGGCAGTTTTCACCATCCTCTGCAGTGCTTTACGGTCATAGGCAGAGCAGTTGCCATACCAAACTGTGACACAGTTGGTAAGGATACGCTTGATGGTGCAGGGGTAGAAGTTCACCAGGATCTGAGGAGGCCGGTGGACCTTCTTTAGCCTCCTCAGATAGAAGAGATGCTGGTAAGCCTTCTTGATCAGGGTAGAGGTGTTGAGGGTCCAAGAGAGGTCCTCAGAGATGTGGACACCCAGAAATCTGAAGCTGGTGATACACTCCACTTCAGTCCCATTGATGAAAATGGGTGTGTGTGCTAGCTTTAGACTTCCTGAAGTCCACAATGAGCTCTTTGGTCTTCAATAATTCTGTTAACAGGACTTGCAGGAAATTGTGGGAACATATGAATTTGTTGATTATATGCAAGCCTAATGCTGCCCACTACATGCCTTCATCCATGAATTGTGACTGGTTTCAGAAACAGCATCCTCTGAACAATCTACAGAGAGTAGCTCAGTGCAATTAACACAAACATTGGATAGCATCTTAATAGATGGCATGGCTGTTGTGCAGGAGATGGTTGTCAGGAAAAGTGACATAAACTGTTGCCAAGATCTGGCAGAATGCTTCTTTGAAAATGTTGAAAGTAAGGCACGAGGCTACAATGACATATACTTATTATTTAACAACTATGCCATCACAAACTCCATGAAAGACAGGACGAGACAGGTCCATACAATGGGAAAAGCACATGATAAGGGATACAAAATACAAAACTCTACACCAATCAAAGACTTTAAAGCTTTCCTGGGATCGAAGGAAACCGAAGCCAACCTCATCCTCTACCTTGCTCATAAAGCTGTTGAACTATGCAAACTTCACACACACAAAGGTGGCAGTAGCAGTAAGTAATTTTGGCAAAACCCCACATATCTACACGTCACACAGATGTCTTGGTGCTTGCCCTTCGCAGGGTACCAGACATCGACAAAGACAGTCTCATTATCATTGGCACTGGAGAACGTCGACAAAAGATACATCTCAGCTTAGAAATCTTGACGCACCCTAGCGGCAGCAAATGTAATTTGCAGCCAGGGTAGTCTAGCAACTCTCCATTGGCTTGTGAGGTGGAAAAACCAAACTTCGGTCAGGCCAATCACATCATGTATAGAGTCGGTGGACCTATCAGGTATCCTATTGTATCCTATCCTATCAGGAAATTGTCCCGCCATTTACCGTTTATCCCGAAAGGAAAGGTTTCTGTTTCAAGTCAATCAAGTCATGATGGTGTCATTAACACACTTTGTAGGCTTGTAGTAGGTCCTCATCCATCTCCAGACGAAATTTGTGTCAGCTCCTCAAAACATGGTTTTCAAACAGCTAAAGCCCTTCGGTGGAACATGTTTAAAACTCTAAAACCCAACCAGGGAGTGGAAAAACTCGGGAACTAGGGAAATCCCATCCCTATGATTGCCCTACCATCGCCTATTGCTGTCCCCATGCTCGGATTCCTGCCCGCGCATCCTAGCGACCCACTATTTGCCCGATGACAACTCCTAATTCCTATGGACAATTCATCCCCTACACTGGACTATTTGAACTTAACACTAAATAGGATTCATGCATTATCATACTGGTTATGTAACCATCTAACCACTTTGTAACAATATACCTTAGGTGGCTCCATGTTCTATTCTCTGTATATAGACCTTACTGTCCTGTAACTGGGGCAGCCGTGGCCCACTGGTTAGCACTCTGGACTTGTAACCGGAGGGTTGCCGGTTCGAGCCCCGACCAGTGGGCCGCGGCTGAAGTGCCCTTGAGCAAGGCACCTAACCCCTCACTGCTCCCCGAGCGCCGCCGTTGAAGCAGGCAGCTCACTGCGCCGGGATTAGTGTGTGCTTCACCTCACTGTGTGTTCACTGTGTGCTGTTTGCGTTTCACTAATTCACCGATTGGGTTAAATGCAGAGACCAAATTTCCCTCACGGGATCAAAAAAGTATATATACTTATACTATACTTACTTTAACTGACCCCAGGCAGATGGGTCAGGCCCTTGAGTCGTGGATCTGCTTGAGGTTTCATCCTATATGTTTCTCCCATTCTTGGGAGTTTTTCCTCGCCCCTGTTACTCATGGGCTCTGTCTGAATGTTAAACACTCTGTTAAGCGCCATGAGACATGTGTAATGTTTTGGCGCTCTATAAGTGAAATTAAATTGAAATTCTGCAGAGCACACAGGCAAGCAAATGTTTGGGCACAAGATACAGTGCCTGCTCCAAAGATTCTTGACTGACTATCACTGGGATGGAGACAAATTGTTGATGGGCAATGGGCTCCTGTTCTGTCAAAACTTCCACCAGCACCAGAGGCTGTAGTGGAACTTGTGAAGTGTTGTTGTCTTGCCAGCCAATGCAGTAGAAGGTGTTCTTGCAAGAGTAACAACTTACCATTCACGCAACTTTGCAGGTGTGAAGGCTTTGAGGAGATGTACACCAATATTAAAAAGACAGTGACAGTGGTGAGGATAAATACTTGAGTGACAATGACAATGTTTTGTTGAACTCTTCAATAATGAAACAAGATGAATATTTTTTTCTCTTTTTTTTCATTTTTTCCATTTTTTTTGGCAAATGATGCAATACATCTTTTGAAAATAGTCTGTATCTCACTTGTTTACCTTATTAGGTGTATATTTATCAAAAAGTTGACCACTTTAAGCCTTTATATTTTTCCGCATATATTGAATTTTGGCACTGAAAATGAAGAAAAAAATTGGAAACAGGTTGTTTTGTATTCAATGGGGTCCTAGCATGTAAAAAAACACCAGTTGCAAAAATCTATATGAATCGTTCCTAAAATGACACAATTCCCCATACTAGGACTTTATCTCTGACCACTTGCAAGCCATGGCCTTTTGAAATTTTTATGTACAAATCCAATTTATTCTTTTTAAACCCTGGCGGCTAAAGGGTTAAATTTGCTGACTGTGGCCGTGTAATTAGCTACGAGTTAAGCCTGCGAGGTTACCTAAAGGTTGCAACGGACACCTCCCCCTACCCAGCTAAAGCATATTGATCATGTTGACCTTATGGTGACTTCTCCTCTCTCCGAATGCGCCATCATTCTACTGTTGCCACCGGCAATGGAACATCACTGCATTATTGCATCATTAAATGTTAAGTGCCAGTGTTCTGATTGATGCTGGGATGGAATGCTCTGCTCGGTGGAATTCCATTGGGGGCATTGGAGGATAGAAGAACCTGTCTCAACAGGTCATTAAATGCTAGAGCCAGAGAGAGGGACCCTGCTGGAGAATGCTCCCCATGGTAACCAGCAGGTGTTTGCTGTAAGTGGGTGGCATTTGGCAAT
>NW_027468640.1:5313889-5321389 GCF_046254945.1 Alosa pseudoharengus | reverse complement strand
GTGCGTGCGTGTGTGTGTGTGTGTGTGTGTGTGGTAGTCTTCCCCTACTCCATTCATTGCTGCATCAGTAGGTGTGCCAGTGTAGTCCTAATAGCCCATATTCTGAGAGCTGTTCTAGTTATGTTCTGTGTTGTATGTGGTGTATGTTAATAGGTGTGTGTGTGCGTGTGTGTGTGTGCGTGTGTGTGTGTGTGTGTGTGTGTGTGCGTGTGTGTGTGTGTGTGTGTGTGTGCCAGTGTAGTTCTAATAGGCCATATTCTGAGCGCTGCCAGCCCTGATGCTCCTGCTGTAGCCGCTGTAAGCTGAGCTGCCTGCCAAGGCGCACTCTCCCTCTAATGATGCTTTAGCACTGCTCCCAGCTCCTGCCAACACTGCCCACAGCCTGGTCCGCCAGACCGCTCCGCAACACCACAGTGTGTCTGTGTGTGTGTGTGTGTGTGTGTGTGTGTGTGTGTGTGTCTGTTTAGGCTCATGTTCTGCTACTGTGCTGTGCTGTGCTGTGTGTGTGTGTGTGTGTGTGTGTGTGTGTGTGTGTGTGTGTGTAATGTTGTGCTACTGTGCTGCAGCGCTCCATGGCCTCTTCTCCCTGAAGGCAGACATCTGCCCAGCACTCCTATCTGCTCCGTATGGGGTCAGAGTGTGTGTGTGTGTGTGTGTGTGTGTGTGTGTGTATCTGCTCTGTATGGGGTCAGTGTGTGTGTGTGTGCGCGTGTGCGTGCGTGCGTTCGTGCGTGCCTGTGTGTGTGTGTGTGTGTGTGTGTGTGTGTATCTGCTCCGCATGAGATTGGAGACACGTCATGCCACCTGCTGATAATGACTCACACAGGTGATGTCACGGCTTCGGCCACCTACCCTCCTGTCTGATCAGCAAGCAAGGGATAAAGTCTGGTACTGACACACACACACACACACACACACACACACACACACACTGGTAATCAGGAATGTAGTGGAGGCTAAACGCAAGTAAACACAGTTTATCCAATTTCAGAAATAGAGGTTATCCACTAATTCTGCATAGAGTTAATTTAATGATGGTAATGACTTAATGATGAAATATTGCTGAGTGTTGATGAAATGGTGGCACAGGCCTATCGGTTGTACTGACTCTTTAACATTTTCATGACCTAGCCTAATTATATAGATATTGTAGTACTTTTTTATATCAGTCTTTGAAAACTGAAAAAAATGTCAATGTCAAAAAATCATTTTCGAGAATGAAGATTAAATACTGGACATAGATTAAATATTGCTGTTTTTCCTTTGTCTCCCTCACATTTTCATCTGTTCTTACGACTAGTAAACAAAACCATATGATTTACTTAATGTTATACAAGAACAGAATAGAATTGGACAGAATTGAGTTCAGACTTGAGTTCGGTATTTTGAGTCCGGCCCTCCTCAACAGTCCCAGTTTGTCATGTGGCCCCTTGGGGAAATTAGTTGCCCACCCCTGCTCTAGTAGCAGGGGTCTCCAACCTTTTTTGGAATGAGGGCTACCTGAAGACCCAAAATCATATGGAGGGCTACTCAACAGAAACAAACAGACCCTCACCCCTTTTTTGCGAGGGTAATCCTCCTAAATAATAGGCCTATGTGATTTTCACTTTTAAATGATCAACATTGTAAAGTCTTTATATATTAAACAACTGTATTTTCATCTGATCCTTCAATACTTTTACCCATTTCAACCCATCGGTCACAATTGTGACCGAAAAATTTTTTTTACTTATAAGCCTCTAAAACTGTAACTGGGGAATATCCCAATACTCTTTCAGTAAATATTGAAATAATAGAGTGTTTCAATGAAATGTGTGCAGTGTCAAATGTTTTGCGTAAATTGTCACATTACCAGAGCTGTTTACTTCCTGGTTGCACCAAGTGAGAAGAGGATGACGGCCTCACAGCTCCAAAATAAAAGGTTTTTAAAGTATGTTAAAATAAACACAGGAAAAATATTTTTTGTACACATGGTCTTTAAGGTGTCCAGGTATGATATATACATTTATAATTATTCAAATGTCTTTGCGGTGCAGAATGAGCAAACATGTTAACGGTCACAATAGTGACCGGTGGGATAGAATGTTGTATCTAGATGCACACATACTTCTACACCTACACACACACACACACACACATACACATACTCATATATACACACACGGACATACACACACACATACACCCATCACACATAGATATACACACTCACTCACACACAAACACATATTCACACACACAGATATACACACTCACACACACTCAGACATACACACTCACAACATACACATATTCACACACACAGACACACACACTCACAGACATGCACACTCACACACACACACACACACGCACACACACACACACACACACACACACACACACACACACACACAGATATACACTCACACACACATGGAGGCATTGCGACTAAAATCAAAAAGGGAAAAACTTAAACTGCAAACAAAAATAGCTGAGGCAGAAGCTAGAATAAATATTCTTTCGGAAAGGGAATTTTTGCCTGTTGATTTAAGTCACCTTGCACAATCTAGAGCATCAACAGAATACATTCTTCCAACTACAGCAAAAAAGACACAAACAAAGCAAAGAATATATCCTGAACACTTTAGACCTACCTCAACAGAGGTTAAATCGGAATTACCAGGTTCTTTCTCCATCCCAACCAAAATGCCTACTCGAGGGGCATTAAAGCAATCCTCAGAATATACTCCAGATTCAAACAATGATTCTCTCATCAAAGTGATGAAAAGGCAGAATGAAATTACTTCACTACTTGTGAAGCAACATGGATCTTCTCAGCTTCCACCAAGAGCAGTTTCTGTCTTTCATGGAGACCCACTTCAGTTCAGGTCATTCTTGAAGTAATTTGAACAAACAATCGAATCAAAAACAGACAATGATGAACAAAGACTGTACTATCTGCAGCAATATACATCCGGAGAAGCTAAGAATCTTGTGCACAGCTGCTTTCACCTGCCACCAGACAAAGGCTATAGGGAAGCCAAGAAACAATTGGAGTGGCACTTCGGAAATAAAATAAGGATCTCTTCTGCATTCTTGGACAAAGCGCTGAAATGGCCTGCTATTAGGGCAGAGGATGCGTCTAGTCTACGGTCATATGCAATATTCCTCAAAACCTGCCACAACACCATGCAGGAAGTTGATTACATCACAGACCTCGAAACACCATCAAATTTGAAGGTCATCGCTTCCAAGCTGCCGTTCAAGCTTCGTGAGAAGTGGAGAGGAGTTGTCAGTAACATATACGACAAGCACAAACAAAGAGCCTCCTTTAGAGATCTACTTGCGTTTATTGATAAACAGGCACGCATAATGCTAGATCCAATTTTTGGGGAAATCCAGAGCCCACTGAATAAAACTGCAGAGCCAAGGCAAATCAGAGTCATCTCAAAGTTCAGTAGGGGGAGCAGTTTTGCAACAGCTGTTTTACCAGCGTGGAGTGCCATCACCACAAGTGCATTCACAAATCCCTGCATGTTCTGCAATAAAAATCACCCAATGGAAAAATGTCAAACATTTCAAACCAAACCCAACAACGAAAAGGTGGAGTACTTGAAGGCAAAAGGAATGTGCTTTGCATGCTTACAAAAGGGACACATGAGCAAAAACTGTCTAAGTCGAATGTCTTGCAATGTGTGTAAGCAAAAACATCCTACAGTTCTCCACATACCAACCAAAGGAAATCAAACAAATAGCAGAGGTTCTGATACAGTGGTCTCGCTGGCCACTGGTAGTGATACTGGGGCCGGAAATAAGGAATGTGCTCTTGCAATTGTGCCTGTTAAAGTTAAACTAGAAAAGGGAACAAAATTCATTGAAACATATGCCTTCCTAGATACGGGGAGCTCGGCAACCTTTTGCACTGAAGAATTGTCCAGACAGCTTCAGGCCCCTGGAAAGAAAGTAGAAATTATTTTAAAGACAATGGGTCAAGAAAGACCAGTAACAAGCTACAAAGTGTCTGGCTTTGAAGTAGCTGCTCTTGACAGTGACATCTTCCTCAAGCTTCCTGATGTTTTTACACAAAAATCAATCCCTGTGACACATGACAATATGCCGACAGCAAAAGATTTAAGAAAATGGTCTTACCTCGAGGAAGTTGACTTTACTCCTATCAATGCAGGCATCGGGCTGCTAATAGGAGTCAATGCTCCAAGAGCCTTAGAACCTTGGAAAACCTTGTTAACATGCCTAACAATAGGCAAATAGCCTATCAAAGAGCTCAATATTTGTTGAGAAGATTTGAAAAGGATCAAGTGTTCTTCAATGAATACAAAGCCTTTATGAATGAGGTCATGGCAAAGGGGTATGCTGAGGTCGTACCTCAGTGTGAACTGCAGCATCAGACTGGCAAGCTGTGGTATTTGCCACATCATGGTGTCTACCACCCACGCAAAAAGAAACTGCGTGTGGTTTTCGATTGTGCTGCAGTATTCGGTGGAACCTCTTTAAATAAGGAACTTCTCCAAGGTCCTGACCTGACGAATACGCTCCTTGGCGTGTTATTCCGCTTTCGTCAGGGTCCTGTCGCATTCATCACTGATGTAGAAGGGATGTTTCACCAAGTTCAAGTAGCAAAGGAAGATATCAACTTCTTACGCTTTCTTTGGTGGCCCAATGGGGACATCTCTAAGGAACTAGTCGAGCACAGAATGATTGTGCATATCTTTGGTGCAGTGTCTTCGCCTAGCTGTGCCACATTTGCCTTGCGGAAAACGGCAGATGACAATCAGGACAAATATCCAGAAGAAGTCACAAACACTATCAGACAAAACTTCTATGTCGACGACTGCCTGAAGGCAGTCAGCAGTAGCCAGCAGGCCTTGTTTTTGTATCAGCTATGCACAAAAGGTGGCTTCCATCTGAACAAATGGATAAGCAATGATCGCACTGTCCTTGCTGCAATTCCTGAAAAGGACAGAGCTAAAGAAGTGAGAACTTTGGATCTGAGCAAAGAACAGCTGCCGATGGAAAGAGCACTTGGTGTTCAATGGGACGTGGAAATTGATCGATTTACCTTCAGCATTGCCATCAAGTCTCACCAGACAACCAGAAGGGGAATCTTATCTATTGTCTGCTCAATATATGACCCCCTAGGTTTCCTGGCTCCCATCACTCTTGTGGCAAAGCTGATCTTGCAGAGCCTATGTAAGCTGAAGCTGAGTTGGGATGAAAAAATATCACATGATGTCGCTCAGACCTGGGAAAATTGGCTTGATTCACTTCATCTTCTGAACACTCTTGGTGTTAACAGAAGCTTTATTCCATCAGGCTTTAGTAACATCACATCTGCACAACTACACCACTTCTGTGATGCTAGTGAGGTTGGCTATGGCGCCGTATCCTACCTCCGGCTAACAAATAGTAGGGATGAAGTCTGTGTTTCATTTGCATTTGGAAAGGCCAAAGTGGCACCTCTTAAGTGTACTACCATTCCCAGAATGGAGCTTGCTGCAGCAGTCTTGGCTGTACGACTAGATCATATGCTTAAAGCAGAATTGCAGTTCTCATTTGCAGATTCTATGTTTTGGTCAGACAGTACGACTGTTTTGCAATACATTGCCAACAAAAGCAAACGATTCAAAACTTTTGTTGCAAATCGCATCTCTGTTATTCACTCTTTGTCGAAGGAGGAGCAATGGAGGCACATCTCCTCAAAGGACAACCCGGCTGATGCAGCTTCCCGCGGCTTAACAGTTAAAGCATTTCTTCAGAACCAAACCTGGTTTAATGGGCCAGAGTTCCTCCACACACACTCTCAGTGGCTAGGAACAACTAAGAACATGGATCTTATCCCGGATGATGACCCTGAGATAAAGCAGGAAGGCTCTGTTCATGTCCTGTCTGCAAAGTCTGTGGAAGAGTCTTGCCCTACCAGCAGACTGCTGTCCTACTTTTCCAAATGGGCAGGTTTGAAACATGCAGTTGCATGGTTTTTAAAATTCAAGGACACACTTCAGAAAAGGTGTGAGGAAAAGAAAAATCTGCAGATAGATGTCAAACCTAAAACGAAAAAGAGAAATTGGACTTACCAACTTTCAGTAGATGATCTTAAAAGGGCTGAAAAGGCAATAGTCAGTTTTGTGCAGAAACAACACTTTTCTGAGGAAATCTCAAATCTGACTGATGGAAAAGCCATAAAGAAATCCAGTCACCTATTAAAATTGGATCCCGTAATGGTCGATGACATCCTAAGAGTAGGTGGGCGGTTGAGCAAATCTGCATTACCTGATGAGGCAAAACATCCTGCCATCCTACCAAAGAGTAGTCACATCTCAGAGCTCATTCTTCGCTATGTGCATGAGAAGGTTGGACATAGTGGGAGGAATCATATGCTTTCCACGCTCCGACGGCAATTTTGGATCGCTCACGCAAATGCACTGGCTAGAAGGATCATCAGAGAGTGCCTGACATGCCGCAAACAACGTCAAAGACCTGGGGAACAAAAAATGTCGGACCTCCCATCTGACCGAGTTGTGATGGACCTCCCTCCATTTACCCTGGTCAGAATGGATTATTTCGGGCCTATTGAGGTTAAAAGGGGAAGGAATGCTGTCAAGAGGTATGGCGTCATATTCACTTGTTTAACATGCCGTGCTGTCCATCTTGAAGTGGCCCATACACTTGATACGGATTCCTGCATCAATGCCATGAGAAGGTTCATCTGTCGGAGAGGACCGGTCAAAGAGATAAGATCAGATAATGGAACACATTTCGTAAGTGCAAATCGTGAATTGAAACAAGCGCTACGAACTATGAATCAAAACAAAATACAAAGCACACTCAGACAGGACGGGATCAAATGGACTTTTAACCCACCTTATGGAGCTCATCATGGTGGCGTTTGGGAACGTCTGGTTCAACAAACCAAAAGAATTCTCTGTTCTGTCACCCAACAACAAATAGTCGACGATGAGGCTCTCAGTACCATATTCTGCGAGGCTGAAGCTATTCTGAATGACAGACCAATAACACCATCTAGTGATGACCCAAATGACCTTGAGGCTTTAACACCAAATCACCTTCTGTTGTTAAAAGGGAAGCCCACTCTACCGCCCGGTCTGTTTGACAAACATGAAACATATGGAAGAAGGCGCTGGAAACAAGTCCAGTACCTCAGTGATTTATTCTGGAAAAGATGGGCAAAAGAATATCTCCCCATAATGCAACAGCACCAAAAGTGGAGCAGTCCGCGGTGAAACTTCTCAGTAGGAGATCTGGTCCTTTTAGCTGATGAGTGTGCCCCCCGAAATTCATGGCCTTTAGGGCGCATTACAGAGACAATAAAAGATTCTAGAGGGTTTGTGAGAAAAGTATGTGTTAAAACACAAACCAATGAATAGGAAAGGCCTATCACTAAGCTATGCCTTTTGCTCGAGGCCAAATAAGTTTGAAGATCTTAAATTATTGAATTAAATAACTTTCAGTTATGTTTTTCAAATGCTTGTTGAAATGAAA
>NW_027468640.1:5296389-5308889 GCF_046254945.1 Alosa pseudoharengus | reverse complement strand
AAACAATCCTATTATAATCTAATATAATCAAATATTACATTAAAACAAAACTACCACTACAAGTAATAATAACAATAATTCCAATAATGATAGCAAGCCTTGGTTGACTGTTTGGTTTTTGGTTCAGCACAGTTGGGTTGTCTCATTTCTGGGATGACAGGAGGTGAAGGGGGCTGCGGTGGCGTGGGGTTTCAATTCAATTAATTTTAATTAGAGGAAGTGGGATGGGTGAAGAAAAGCAACAAAGCCCCCAACAATGAAATGGATTACTCATGAGTGAAAGCTTATCAAATCAACAACCTTTAGATGTTGAGAATATTAAATCACAAAGCCGGAAAATGTTCAAGAAATGACGAGGAAATAAATGAATAAACCAAACCAGAGTGGCGTGATCTTTAATGGAGGAAGTGGATCTAAAAAAGGAGAAGGTTTCTGAAGTTTTCTTAGACCTTTTCAAAGCCGAGTGTAGTGTTCTTTTGGTCTTTAGTGAAATGAAAACAGGAACGCAAGATAAAAATGACATTTAAAATGATGAATACTCCCACAGATGCAAAGATTACCCTTTTACTGAAGGCATAAACAACCATTATTTACAACAAAATCCCCATTCTAATTTCTTTATCTCACAAGGTAATCATGAATGCTACAGGTTTTAATTAGTATTATTAATTATCATTATTATTTAATTAGTCTTAAGGAATACGGCAACTTTTTGGCACTGCTGCTTGGGCGGAGTGATTTGCATGCAGCACCAAAAAAACTCTAGTATTACTTCTTCAATCCCCAGGGAGCAGTACTTTGCCTGAATGAAAACATAGTTCCAAGTATGTATAAACGGTTACACTTTACTTGACAGTATTGACATAAGAGTGTCATGACACTGTCATGAACGTGTCATAAACAAGTCATAAACGTTTATGACATAACGCTTCTGTCATTAAGTGTCATTCGATTTTTGTCATAACAAGTTAGGGTTACGATTTGGATTAGGTTTAGGGTTAGAGTTAGGATTAGGGTTAGGGTTCATGTGTCATGTCAGTGTCATGTGATTTGTATGCATTGTAACTATGCAAATAAAAGCATGTAAATAGGACAACTATCGGGAGGTATAGGCTATTGGATTCAGCCACATCGAAGCCCTTGTGCTAAGCTAGGCTAGCGGTGGGTGCATCAGACCGAGTTACTGCACGCACAGAGATGAGAAAGGTATGTATTGATTTTTCTGGAGCCGGGAAATACGGTGAATAAATGTCAGCGTGTTCCTTTAATGTGTCTATACCCAAGGAGTGTGTACTTATGGGGCCCTATCATGACATTCTAAAGTGCATCGTCACTCGTCAAAAGTCTATTCAAATTTAGTAGGATGTCCAGTTCACATTGGGAGGGGTTTCGCTATCAAAAGTGGAGTGCATGGCGTAACAAGGTGTTCCTAGGTCTTTTAATCAGTCATATGGGTGTGTTTGGGGCGTAACATCATTTTAAACCAAGGAGAATGACATCTGTCATTCCCTTCAACGGCGCAACGCGCGATATGTCAAATAAATGCATCGGTATTTTGGCATTCAAAGGCGCATTTGAAGGAGGCTGCTTGCGAGACCGTATAGAATAGTCATTCTTAAACCATGCTTTACTAAAACCTAGCATAGCCTTCACGCATTTGCACTCGTCTATTTGAACTCATTGGCAATGTGAAACTAACTTCACCAAGGAGTCAGTCAACGACAAGACAGTTATATGCAGTTACTTTCACTATTGACTGACAATGGGTTACCACTGAAAACATAGGCTGGAAAAAGCAACACTTACCCTAATATTGCTCAAATGACTGAATAAAACAACATTTATCCTGCAGAGGAGTTGCTTATATCTCGTGACAGTGCGTCTTCAGCTGTGCTCCATACGTGTCTCTCGCCTCTCCCCTAATCACTTTTAACCGTCATTACCAATTTGCAAATGATGGTGAATAACTACTCATTAAGAGATGTACAGTATTTCGTAATATCTTTGTTCTAATTATGTTTCCCATTGTAATCGTGTAATTTGTAATGCTTTGCATGGACGTGCGCTGGTGTGCGTTCATGAATGATAGAAGGATGGTGCGTGCACCTGCCAATATGACTGTTGACATGCGCTCTTAAAATAGCATATGAACAACTCGCCATTGACTTCTGACCAGGTTTAGGTGGTGTATGATAGCGATTTTTAGACAACGCGCCAGGCCCCTCCCTAGGTTGATAATTGCCACACCCCTGGGCGCAATGCTTAAAAAATAAACGTGCAAAATAGCAAATTCAACTTTTCGCAGGTGAATAACGAGTATTACGCCATGCGCTGGTGACCCAAAATACAGCCCTCAGTCTTTCACACATGATTTGATTGACATATGGGTTCATCTGCCATAGACGTGAATGTGAATTGATTTATGACTGACCTTGATCTCGCAGCAACAGGATACATCATGATCTTGAAATATTTGAAACAATATAGAAAGAAATAAATGGAAAAAAGAAAAGAATTAGATTCTTCATTCCTTCTTCTTTCTTTCTGAAATTCTCGTGGCTATCCCTGGATGAATTGCTAAGCTGCACCAATATATTTTTGAAGGGCTTCTCAATAGATGTGTCTGCCTGTGAGGCTCTTTCTGACGCTGCCTCTTGAGGATCATGGACTGAGTAAGCTGATGATCTCACACCAGAGGAGAGAGAACGCATAAGAAATGAGAGAGTGAGAGAGAGGGGGGGGGGGGGGGAGGTTCACAACACTTTTTTGTCAGAATAGTACTGATTAGCATACCATGATAGCATGCATAATTTGAAGAGAATATGTGCACTAAAATGTGTACTACGTACTATATATGTTTTTCATGTTAAGAACATAGACAAATAGAAGTAGATGGCTTGCAGACTGAATATTAAGAGAGTAGAAAGAGATGATAGAGAGAAACTGAGGAAAAGAGAGCATTGAGAGGGTCAAATTGAGTTGAGGGATGTGACATGCTATGGGGGATGTGTTGAGGGATGTGACATGCTATGGGGGATGTGTTGAGGGATGTGACATGCTATGGGGGATGTGTTGAGGGATGTGACATGCTATAGGGGATGTGTTGAGGGATGTGACATGCTATGGGGGATGTGTTGAGGGATTTGACATGCTATAGGGGATGTGTTGAGGGATGTGACATGCTATAGGGGATGTGTGGAGGGATGTGACATGCTATAGGGGATGTGTTGAGGGATGTGACATGCTATAGGGGATGTGTGGAGGGATGTGACATGCTATAGGGGATGTGTTGAGGGATGTGACATGCTATAGGGGATGTGTGGAGGGATGTGACATGCTATAGGGGATGTGTTGAGGGATGTGACATGCTATGGGGGATGTGTTGAGGGGTGTGGTGACGTTATTAAAGGACCTGTCTCACATACAAGAAAGAGTTCAAGATCAGTCACTGCCATAGCTTTGGCTTGCGTTGATTAGCCCTCTCCATAATTAGGACATAAAACACTAACATGCCCTGTGTTTCTGTGTTCCTGTGTTCTTGTGTTTATGTGTTCCTGTATTTCTGTGTGTGCGGACACGTAAAACCCTAATATGCCCTGTGTTCCTGTGTTGCTGTGTGTGAGGACACATACAAACTGCCCAGTGCTCTTCTCTTTCCTTTTTTTAAGCATTCCTCTCTTTTTCTCTTTTTTATAGTGAAGAGGGTTAATTGGCTGATTAGTGTCGTCTTTGCCTCCTAGGACCAATCGAGCCTATTTAGTCATCCTTGGAGACAGCACATGGCATCTGCTGCAAACTGGACGACTCCCGCTGACAGCGCAATGACATCATTTAGGCCTCGGGCAAATTATACTCCCTCAGGAGGAAACGACAGCAGAGCAGGTCAATAGTGATTAGATATGGAGAGAGAGAGAGAGAGAGAGAGACTTAGATACCTGAGTCATCTTACCTGGTGACTAAGAACACCATGGAATCATTCTAGTATTCCATTTATAATTCTAGAATTCAAAAGCCTCTCTTCGGCAGTTTGTCTCATTTCTACACAATGACAGTACATTAAACAAGCTATAAGGATGGTTATGAAATTGTATAAGAAAATAAAGAGAATGCCGCACACTCTGCTCCATGTTTTAATGTTGAAGTGACGTTTCGGCCGTCTGGCCTTCTTCAAACTTATACAACACCAACATCCAAAGTGTCTTTATATTCATCCCAATTAGTGAACACCTGGTCCCCTAGTGCATAGAGCTCATCCATAGGTTGATCACCCTAAATACCTCTGAGCACAAGGCTCACTCATTGGCAAATCAGTCTTGATTAGGGGTGGACCAGAGTTTTTACATCTATTTACACATGTTTACAGATTGAAATTAAAACATCAGTTCAGTTAAAACATCATAAATAATACAATCTGAAAACATAAACAACCAATTTTTGCAGGTAACCCTTCAGAGAAAACATTTAAGGTCATATTCAACATTTAAACCATAGGGTGTTAAGGTTTTTAAATGGTATATCCAGTACTGTTCCCTTCAGGAGAGTAAATTGTCTAAATCACCCCCTCTAGGGGGCAATGATATCTTCTCAATACCAATGTATTTAAGGGATGAAATTGGATGATTGAATTCAACGAAATGAGCAGCAACAGGATAATTCAAATTTTTGCATCTAATAGTGCTTCGATGCTCAGCTATACGTGTCTTCAAAGATCTACTCGTTTTACCAACATAAGATTTACCACATGGACAGGTTATTAAATATATCACAAACGTTGTACTGCAAGAAATTTTACCTTTGATCTTAATTTCCTTCCCCGTGGTGGGTGTTTGAAACTGTTTCACCTATATGTATAATTGCATTGGGTACAGTTGCCACAGCGCCTATTCCCATCAGGGATCGGTGTTTGGGTGGTTTGAGACACAATAGGGTCAGGGGACAGATATGAATGAACAAGTTGGTCTCTTAAATTTCGACCTCTTTTGTAGACAACAAGTGGTCGTTCATTAAAGACATTTTTTAAATGATCATCTGATTCCAAAATATGCCAGTGTTTCATGATTATATTCTTTAACTGTCCAACATTTCTGCAATACTCTGTGGTTAATATCACCCGTTTATTAGATTTCTTTTTTGGTTTATTTTTTAATAAATCAGTTCTTGGTATATTATTGATTTTATTAGCTGCTTCATTCAAAACAAAGTTTTTGTAGCCCCTCTTTCTAAAGTTATTTTTCATGGTTGTCATGTTCTTAGTCAGGTTATCAGGTTTTTTACAGATACGTTTTAAACGACAAAATTGGCTGAAAGGTAGACTGTTTTTTAGTGGCAAGGGATGGTCAGAGTCAGCCCTTAAGAGGGAGTTTCTCGCTGTAGGCTTCGTATAGAGATCCGTATATAATTTCTCCCCCTCTCGGATGATCCACAAATCTAAAAAACTCAGCTTTGTGTCGTTATAATCCATGCTAAAGGATACCCTTCAGCCAATTTTGTCGTTTAAAACGTATCTGTAAAAAACCTGTGCTCAGAGGTATTTAGGGTGATCAACCTATGGATGGGCTCTATGCACTAGGGGACCAGGTGTTCACTAATTGGGATGAATATAAAGACACTTTGGATGTTGGTGTTGTATAAGTTTGAAGAAGGCCAGACGGCCGAAACGTCACTTCAACATTAAAACATGGAGCAGAGTGTGCGGCATTCTCTTTATTTTCTTCAACAATTATATGCACAAGAAGCCAGCACCTCGGGAAAGACTTTATTGTTGTGCGATACCTCTTTTTTTCTATGAAATTGTATAACCACAATTGGATGTTCAGTCCTCCAGGTAAAACACACCAACATGCAGAAACCTCTCTTTGTATGCCCTGAAATGTAAAAAACAAAAACAAAAAACTGCAAAGACTTGACTCACCATCTGTGTCACAACGTTTATCCTTATGCGGACGCTTGTTTTTGAGGGTAGAGGTGATTTTATTTACTCAGAAGCAGCGCATCAACTCTCTGTGTGGGGGATGACTAACGCAGAGCCTGTCCTCTGGAGCCATGCAGATGAAACAACAGTAAGAACAGAGGAGAAATACAGCCCTGAATAAAGCACTGGTCTGCGCTGCTCTCTAAGCGATCTCGGGAGCTGGAGCTGGAGAGAGGTATTCCTCTGTGCCCCTGCCTCTCTGGTCCTGGATATGCAACGCACACAAGGTGCCAAGAGGCTGCCACCACACAGAGCCGTGTGAAGAATGGGAAGACCGTCTACTCATTTTCATATTTTATTCATCCGCCTCTGGTGCTGCTGGCTTTCAGATGTGCTCTGACTGCAGCCATTTATTTAAGTTTTCACTTCAAAACAGCTCAGGCTGGAGCATGGGCTCGATCTGATCCTGAATTGGAACTGATTTGCACTGTATAGTGGTCCTGATTGGTCCTACGGTATAGTGGTCCTGATTGGTCCTACGGTATACTGGTCCTGATTGGTCCTACTGTATAGTGGTCCTGATTGGTCCTACTGTATACTGGTCCTGATTGGTCCTACTGTATAGTGGTCCTGATTGGTCCTACTGTATAGTGGTCCTGATTGGTCCTGGTTTAATCCCAACTGCTCTGCGTGCACTGTTTCTATGAACATACATTATCTGGCGCGCCATAAATAGACCCAGATGTTCACAATAAACATTCTCTTTTCCACTCTTTCT
Source organism: Alosa pseudoharengus (assembly GCF_046254945.1). NCBI lineage: Eukaryota > Metazoa > Chordata > Actinopteri > Clupeiformes > Clupeidae > Alosa > Alosa pseudoharengus. Next base: position 5,302,200 of record NW_027468640.1, on the reverse strand, counting down.
TTTTTCATAAACTCTGCCTGTGACTCAAGCAGTGTTCTGATGTTAATGGAGAACCCCCTTGGGCCCTGGGAGGCTCACTGCTCGTATTAAAAGCCACGGCGCAGCCAGTCATGATCTCTGTGGAGGGGCCGCTATATAAATATTGATTTCTGCGCACACATCATCTCTCTCGTGTGGTCGTATGTCACAGGGAACACTCACAAAGGCCTTTATTTCAAACACGACGCCCACCATTTCCTTGTGCTGCTTAACTGACATCAAGAAACGGGGAGCCATTATAAATCGATCTTCAGCGCTGGTGTGCAGACCCTGTCTCTCATGCCTATGGTGCTTATCCAATAGAGAAATCCTCATAACCGTCAGCGGTGCATTATGGGTATTCAATGGCTCACTCAATTCAAACTCAGTCTGCCTTTAAAAAAACACAAAAAACTGAAAGAACACTATTAACAATGAAAATGGTCGTGATGGTGAATGACCATTGCAGAGGCTGCCGTTTAATCACAGAGGTGATAGAAGCATGGGATGAAATGGCAACTACACACAGCAAATTGGTCAGTGTTCATTTTGCTCTACTGGTGTTAAATTTAACACTACACCAAAATACATATAATCATCACTCATTAGTGTTAAAACAACACTTGCCATAGTGTTGTTGACATATTAACACTAGCCTAGTGTTTTATAATTTCAAAATCAACTCTATTGGAGTTTAATAATTAACTCTATCAGTGTTTCTTAATTGACTCTTTCAGAGTCTCTTGTACAACCCTCCTCACACAGTGGCTTTGGGGGAAACGGATAACCAGAGGGGGTACATATGACAGGCTGCAGAGCGGGTAGTGGTTACGGGGTTGACCAGAGGGTCTGGGTACATATGACAGGCTGCAGAGCGGGTAGTGGTTACGGGGTTGACCAGAGGGTCTGGTTACATACGACAGGCTGCAGAGCGGGTAGTGGTTACGGGGTTGACCAGAGGGTCTGGGTGAAAACTGGATGGAAGAAGGGTTTCACAAATACGGTGGATATAAGATGTCAGGATCTGGACGTAACTGGTTGGGTTGATGAAAGACAGACATGTGGACTCGAGTCACATGACTTGGACTCGAGTCAGACTCGAGTCATGATTTTAATGACTTCAGACTTGACTTGATAAAATTCTGCATGACTTGCGACTCGACTTGGACTTGAATACTATTCACTCGAGACTTGACTCGGACTTTGCCTCTTTGACTTGTGATGACTTGACATGTCTCGAATCAAAAACTAAATTTCCTGATCGTGGACCAGTCACCCCAGAGACGCTTTCCCTCCGCGACTAAAAAAAAATTAAAAATAAAAATAGCGGAGACAAGTGGCCAGAGCACAGTTCAGTGCTGCCGCTACCCCCACACGTGTTACGCACTGTGTGTAGAGCACCAAGAGACCGAGGAAGGACCAACATTTAGCCAATAAATAGTAGCTTTACTGCAAACTGATTTGCACTCTTGTTAGAGAATGTTTAATGTTAAAATGCACCAACAGCATGTTACATAAAGATGATACTTTTCGAGACCTCTCCATGAAGATCCAACTTGAACTTATGCTAGCCTACTGCATTTAATTGAGAATGCATCTAAGCACGCACGAGAGGGAGAGAAAACGAGTAGGTTCCAGCTGGCTTGTCATTGTTGATGATAATTTATATTTTCTTTTAAATATAAGAAACGTATAAAAGGAAATCGTGAAGGCAACAAATACGAGATTAGAGGAGATTGCGAATTTATCCGGTTCTCACTAGCCTACTGTTATAAACTATGAGATCCAGGTCACTATGACATACTAGCTGCACTCACTGTGATTTGGAAAGTGGACAAGAAGAGTTGTCTTTGCCTTTGTGTAATGGAACTGGTGAGTCTTGAAGTATTCTATAATTTATTTACACGAAGTACATGATATGCAGATTGAAACGCATTCCACTCAGCTACTGTAGCTAGGTGGCTACTGGCTACCAGGCTCATAGGCTAATTCACTTTTAATTGCAAACAGAAAATGTCAAGCAAGCGTCATGTCATACATGCTTCTCTTTCCAAAGGAATGAAAGCTGTTTGTGCCAACTTAATATTATGCTTATCATTGTTAATATTGTGCTATACATGTGGCACAAACAATGTTTGAGTTTGTGGACTAGCCATAGGCTAGCTGGTAAAAAAAGATCATTATGAGAACGTGTGGACAGTGGCACAATGGGCTTAAAGTGACAGTGCACCATTTACAAATGAGATAAACAGCATCAAATGTAGATAGATAGATAGATAGATAGATAGATACTTTATTGATCCTCAAGGGGAAATTCAAGTGTGCTTCAAATGTGTAGTATTTGTTAAGAAATTAATACTTTAAAACAAAATTACTGTCATTATTATCTTTTAAATAATATAAAAGTGTTGACCTTGGCTTCCCTTATGAGTCGCCACTGGCAGACAGCCTAATAATAATATAATACCGATAATAATATAATAATAATAATAATAATAATAATTGGTTGCAGGCAAATCTGTGGCATAGTGCAGTGAAATGCCATCAGTCAAATTATTACTCATCCTTACAGTGGGCTCCGCAATTTGGAAAAACAATATATATATTTGTAGCTGTGCTGAATGTCATGTAGCTATACGTTTTGTACAGATTACTCAGGTATGCACATGTGTATATTACACAGGTATGCGCATGTCGTAAAAGATTAGATGTAAGTGCTAAAATTATGATCGATCGTCTAATAATGGCATTATTAAGTGAAGAGTACCTGATGACTTGTTTAGGACTTGAAAAAGATTGGGACTTGGACTTGGACTTGGACTCGACTTGGCTTTGATGTGACTTGGACTTGGACTCGACTTGCCCTTCTCTGTATTTACTTGGGACTTGACTTGGACTTGACTGCTAAGACTTGGGACTTACTTGTGACTTGCCAAACAATGACTTGGTCCCACCTCTGATGAAAGAACACAACTGGCTTTTTTTCTGTCTTAATACAACTTACTTCCGTCAAACCTGAAACGTGTAAAGTATATAAGCTCTAGTCAGATCTGGAGGTAGCTGGTCTATTCATCAGTGAAAACCAGAAAAGGACATGAAGATGTCCCTTGAGGCATATAGATATGGGATTACTCTAAAGCCCCCATTGATTGCCTGGATAAAGCCATGCACTCAGAAACAGATTACTGTGATTCTTTTAATCTAATGCGCACCTCTTCATAGGGGAAATGTATGACCACAATACACAGGGTCAGTGAGTGACTGTTGATACAAATATGGATACAATCATGGTTTGTGCATCACCATGATTGCATGACAAGATGCTAAAATTAGACTGGTGAATTCAGCAGGTTGAGAAGCTAAATAATTGGCAACTGAGGAATACTGCTATACTTTCTATGCTAATTAAAATGGGTGAGTTCATTTTACTGAGTAACAAAATGATAAAACAACAAAATGAAAAAAACAAAAAACAATGGAATTGTGAGCTATTAAGTTTTATAGTGTTGAGCTAAGAATAAAATGTATGCCATTTTCTAAAGCCTATTATAAATCGTGATAATGTATTGTTACACTGTAGCACATTAATGGTGTAAATTTGGCCTGTGATGATTTAGCCTAATCATGAGACGATTAGCAACCGGTGAGGCAGCCTGTAGAGACACGCTTTACACACGTGGTTTGTTCGGGAAATGCCCGAAGTTCTATGACAGCAGGATTGACAATTCACCGCAGGCTAATTTATTGATATTCATCTGTACAGTTTTAATAATACTTAACTAGAAGTTTTTATGTTTGCAAATGTTGTCTCTGAAGTGCATTGTACACGACTGTTATATTTAAATATGACCAGAAGAAGAACTGAATTGCAGCATGAGTAACCTAACGTTATGCTGGAAAGCAGGCTACCCTGGGTAGACCTACTCAAGAAACTGAAGAAAGAGGTAGGCTAAATATTTATTTTGACACCTCCTACATTTCCATGTTTCGTGTTTACTCTTTTCACAAATGCAAGCGAGTTCAAGAAAACCATTTAATAACATGATTGAGTTATGAAGTCAGCGTCCTAAATGAATATATTTTCAGACGAAATAAAAGGATGCTAGTGGCAAACCACATAATGATTTATGCATATTCTCTTTTTACTTGGTGTGAATCGGTAACAGGGCAATTCAGAGCAGTCACACATTGAGGCAAATTATCATCCCGAAATGCAGATCTCCTCCCCTCTCGACGCATTGCACTTGTGAACGACACCGCAAATGGTTATTCAAAGCGCCCATCACATACTATCCAGCATAGGTGTGGGATGCGCAGCTGCGAGTAATTCGGCAGAACACAGAAGCCGCAGCTGAGGATTGAGCAGCCAGAGTGCCGACTCCGCCCTCGCCTCGTGCAAATCGCCTAAGTGGGGCGTGTCGCTGTGGGCGGGATTGAGTGCGGTGCTGATGCTGGCGCGTCTGTTTCAGGGGTGCAGGTAGAACGGCTGGGCTAGCACCGTTTGCATCCGCGACGGGTGAATTAAGGGGGGAAGCTGCATATTGACTGCTCCTGAAACTGGATAAAATAACTGAAAAGCGCATCATCACATCCAGGAATTTCTTTTTACAACCTTCACCTCAATTTCGACATTGCAAAACGGATTTCGGAAAACTAGTCAGGTAAGGATGCAATCAGATGTTAAAGGGAGTGTTTGACTCTCTGAATGCTTTCGATTGTTTTGTTTTGTGATTTGTTAAAATGTTACCAGTCGAGCCCGCTTGAGAATTCAGATGCAGTGGCTGCGTGACAAAAACATTGCAGCACGCTGTGTCATTTCGGGAACGTTGTGTGTGTGGCCCGGGTGTCTAAGTCCTAAGGGCGGTCAGGTGTCGGTGTCACCATCCGTTGGAGGCTTTTCAAGGCAAAGAAATCAACTTGAGCAGGTCTGCGATCCCGAAAGCCTAAAATCGATGGTCTGCTTTGAGGGGACACGGACATCGTTAGTGGTGCTGCTGCCGCTGTTGGAAGATATTCGGCTGAGGAGCGGGGGAACAGACGGTCAGGAGCGCGCGGTTTGTCAGCGTGGGAATTACATATGGTGTGAGTGTGTGTGTGTCAGACAGAGATGCGAAGATCTGAGACTATCTTCAAGAGATGTTTTATACAAATAATCGACGAAAAAAAAACTACACTAGAATATTTTGAAGCAATATGTTTTCCCTGTTCTGTTATCACTTCAGGGTTTTGTGGTGTGCGGTTTCCCAGATTCCACGGCATAGGCTATAGACACTTTGACATCACAATTTAAATATTCCACCCATAACAAGAATCGTCAATAATGTGGAAATTTATCCTGTCGGTCGATATTCGCAATTCCAGGTTGGGATTGATTTACGTCTGCCTACGAGAGTCAAGCTAAGTGTCCTTTTCGGTTTCTCTGATCCATACGGAGCTTGACAGACGGCAAGTTTTAAAACCCGTCTCTTGAAAACACCCGCACGGAGCCTACCACTAAAATACCAATTATAAGTGGATGAGTTCTTTTATTTATGTTTTGCTACACGCAGTAAATAAATGCACACACAATGTGTAGATAGATTCCCAACAGCATTAGTGTTGCAATGAGGCAGAAGAGATTGCCAAGAATATATCAGCCTGGTGGTCGAACGGTTATTCCGAGAGGGATTTTGTGTCACATCGTCGGCAAAGTGCTCCGTTTACTCTTTCTTGCAGGCCTGCGTGGGATGGTGGTATTTTAGCATTAATAGGCTTCCCGCGGGCGTGAACTACTGTTAGAGGAGACGTGCTCTT
>NW_027468640.1:5248889-5251389 GCF_046254945.1 Alosa pseudoharengus | reverse complement strand
AAAGCGCCCTGTTTAACGACACACGGCTTTGGAGAGCTCTGCATTAAAGAGCCCTGTTTAACGACACGCGGCTTTGGAGAGCTCTGCATTAAAGAGCCCTGTTTAACGACACGCGACTTTGGAGAGCTCTGCATTAAAGAGCCCTGTTTAACGACACGCGGCTGCTTCTAATGATGAGCATTACGCTGACTGATGATGGAGATACTGCAGGGACCTCAGTGTGTGTGTGTGTGTGTGTGTGTGTGTGTGTGTGTGTGTCTGTGTGTGTGTGTGTCTGTGGGGGGTGGTCTCTGAAGTAAACTGTTGCACTACCTTATTTAAATCCAGACTCCGACCCAATTCCATCTGGCGCTTCTGAAGCGCGATCTTAGAATACATTAGGAGCTCGAGTCGTCAAGTGCAAAGACTTATTAGAATCATAAACATGAATATTTTGTTATCTCGGCGCCGCTCCATCTTTTGTCGTTAAAGGAACAGTATGAGGCCATGCAATATTCATACAGCAGGCTCGCCAGGGGGGGGGGGGGGGGGGCGGGGATGGGGGGGGTAGAGGGAAATGAGGGTGAGAAATGAGAGCTTTCCTGGAAGACAACAGGTGCGAGCTGATGCTCTTGTGTGTGTGTGTGTGTGTGTGTGTGTGTGTGTGTGTGTGTGTGTGTGTGTGTGTGTGTGTGTGTGTGTGTGTGTGTGTGGAGTGGAGTGGAGTGGGGGTTAAGCCTTATGGTTGTAGTTTTTAGTGTGGTGTGGGAGGTTCATAGTTATACTCAGTTGTGAGCAACCGGGATCAAGGGCCGGATAAAGACGTGTGTGTGTGTGTGTGTGTGTGTGTGTGTGTGTGTGTGTGTCTGAGACAAAGTGAAAAGAGGCAATTGGAGCTTGATTCACCTTGGTGTGGAGATTGAATAGCATCCCCCAAACCCACCCTCAACACATTTGAGTGTTAACACAGGGACGAGTTACTGATATAACACTAGACAGGTCTAATCAAACACAGAGTTACTGATATAACTGGTGAAAGAACAGGTTTAGACAGGTCTAATCAAACACAGAGTTACTGATATAACTGGTGAAAGAACAGGTATAGACAGGTCTAATCAAACACAGAGTTACTGATATAACTGGTGAAAGAACAGGTATAGACAGGTCTAATCAAACACAGAGTTACTGATATAACTGGTGAAAGAACAGGTATAGACAGGTCTAATCAAACACAGAATGCTTGGTGCTATTCATCCTTGCTGCACTAGTGGTTATGGGTAGACATGGCATTGTCATAAATGGATATTACACATGCACACATATGCACACACCCACACACACACACACACACACACACACACACACACACACACACACACACACAAACACCATAAGCACATTTTCTTTATTTATCTATCAGACTATCTGTGTGTGTGAACAGATCGTGTGTGTGTGTGTGTTTGTGTTTATAAAATGATGAGCTGTTAATCCTGGAAGATGCAGGCCTCTGTTGAGACAGGCGGGTGTGGGTCTGGTGGTGTGTGTGTGTGGTGGTGGTGTGTGTGTGTGTGTGTGTGTGTGTGTGTGTGTGTGTGTGTGGTGTGTGTGTGTGTGTCTCCAGCTCCAGAGCCTGTTCATTATTCAGGGCCCATGCATGTTTCATCGCGCTTTTGCTCGCGCCATCAAGCACAGTGTGGCGGCCATGCGCTGCACAAACACTCAAGTGTTTACCCACATTAGCTCTACTAACGACACACACACACACACACATTAGCTCTACTAACGACACACACACACACACACACACACACACACACACACACACACAAACACAGTACAGATGCACACTCACTCACTGGGGCAGGTCGACCTGCTGCGGCCTGGTTTCTGTTGCTGGACAAAGCCCAGTAGGAGCATGTCCTGTCTCACACTGAATTAGCTGGACATAAATGTGTGTGTGTGTGTGTGTGTGTGTGTGTGTGTGTATCCCATGGATAAAGTTTTCTAGTCCCTCCAACAGTAATCACTTTCTCTAACTCCACTAGAGTTAAGCAGCACCAGCTCTGCTACCCCTGCTTTGTGTGTGTGTGTGTGTGTGTGTGTGTGCGTGCGCGCGCGCGTGTGCGTGTGCAAGAAACATCACCAGCTCTGCCACCTACAGCTGCCAAGATGAGTTGAGATGAGATGAGTCCATCTCTTGCTGGACCTGCGTACACAGGACGCTGAGGTCACCCTTATCAGAGGCCCAGCCCGCTCTAGAGTGGGATAGTCAGATCACAGTTGCTCTCACGCCTGTTTGGGTGAGAGTGATGATGCTGTTATCTGATTGGGCGTGAGTGGTTATACTCTTATCTGATTGGACGTGAGTGGTTATGCTCTTATCTGTATGGTGTTGCTTTGCCAAGCTGATTGCTGGTTAAGAAGCAGGCAGATAATTACTGGTGGATTGCCAGTGTGATCTCCTGAGCAGTGACCTAACTTGGGCATTGATGTTTGCAACCGTGTGTGTGTGTGTGTGTTT
>NW_027468640.1:5236389-5238889 GCF_046254945.1 Alosa pseudoharengus | reverse complement strand
ATTCCAGAGTCAGGTGTTCCTCATGTTTAAAGTGCAGGATATGTGCTGCATAATAACTGAATCACTGTGCCCAAATTCAAATCTAATATGAAATCAGTTTGATATGACCATTACCTAGTGAAGAGGGAGATTATGGAGATGAAGTCATGTGGAAGTGATGGGAGGGTGGGGACAACACCATTTTACAGGCTCTCTTGCAACACCACACTGCTCTCTGGAAACACCACACTGCTCTATGGAAACACCACACTGCTCTCTGGAAACACCACACTGCTCTCTGGAAACACCACACTGCTCTCTGGAAACACCACACTGCTCTAGAAACACCACACTGCTCTGGAAACACCACACTGCTCTCTGTAAACACCACACTAGTGTTGCACGGTGTATCGATACTAGAAAGGTATCACAATGCCTTCACGCAAAAAACGATATGATTTCCGACGTTTTTAGTTACTAAAATAATAATGTTCTGTGTCTGTGTGGACTGCTCCCACTCTCCATGCTCCTTGCACGCATCTAAGCAAGTGGGCATGTCAAGCAGGCATCTCTGAGTGAGTGAGTGCGCAGCCAACGTCAACATAGTTCTTTGCTGACAGTCCTGGGCTTGTGGATTAAACAAAAGGTGAAGTGAATTCTGGAACTATTTCGGACATCGCGGATAGTGAAGGCAAGCCATCAGGCTACCCGAAATGTGCTAATTAAAGCCCACAGCATGTAATACCTATGCGTGTTGAGTCCTAATAATAATAGCGGCTTTTTGTTACGTGGTACCAAATAATGTTATCATGTTATGACCTTTGATTGCACACTGCTTCACTGCATAAACTGTGTTTGTTTTGCTCTGTGTATGAGTGGGAAAGATTTTGGTAACACTTTCTATGAAGGTTGCATTTATAGTGCCCAATGAATGCATTCATAATGTTTTATAAGGTGTCTATAAAGCATTGTAATGCTCATTATTACTATCTATATGTATTCACAAGTTGTCATAACCAACTTCATGATGCATTATGACAGCTAATCATGAATGATTATATTTTTAATTTGAATAATGCATTATATGTCAGATCTTAAATATGTCAAGATCTGCCTACTCACTTGTCAGTTTTATGATGCATCATAACTACTTTGCTTTGCTAAATGCATATAGTGATGCATAAAAAGTTTTGACTTCTACTGTAGTCCTATATATATCTATAGCTATGAGTATATGTAATAAAGTTATAATAATTTATACATCTCCGTACAGCACACAATTATAAACAGCTATGCGATATCATAAATGTTATTTGTCAGCTCTAAGTAAAGTGACAAGAATATGACCCTATTATTAAGGCGAGACACTACAGGTGAATAGGGTAAAATTTTTAACAAGCAGATATCACTATGAAACTTACCCAGTTGATTACTTACATTAATATGAGAAAAAAATGTATTACAAGTTTTCTGTAATTTAATGTTTACATATGCAAATTAGGCATTATCTAATTAAATATGCGCTAATTTGCATACATTTTAAAACAAGAAACCTGAGCATTGGATACAGCCAGGTTCAAAATTATGTTTTCATTGTGTTCAGATAATAGATGTTGAAAAATTTACAGAGGGATTTATGAATATCTACTTTAGTTATCCTGTAAATCAGAATATAATGTCAATAGCCCTAAAAAATCGATTTTTGCCATGTTTTTAGGCATAAAATGTCATGTAAGTCAGGCTAGGAATAATATATCAACAAACCCCTCTGTAAATATCTTCGAAATATAGTTAGGCATAAGTCTAGAAAGTTTGGTGTATGTAAGTGCTTCTGAAGTGGAGTTTCCTTGCTCAGAGTGGGAGAGGAAACTCGTTTTGAGAAAACAGCCTTGAAAGACAGCCAATGAGATTCCGTTCTCAGCCTAGCCTCGTCTTTGAACTTTCGCGATTGGTTGCTGATACAAAGGAAGTGTCCATATATGGATCACATAGCGTGATACAGGAAAAACAGAGCTTTCCAACGGTACTATACACGATATGTTTTGGGTCACAGTCGCGGGAGTGCATGCAAGGTTAGAATGCTAACTTTTGCTGAATTTAGGATAAATATACAGGCGCGAGTAGACACAATATAATGAAATAAACACCTAAATGTGTAAATCGGACTTTTTTGTTGTAGTAGTGTGATAGAATACATGCTAAGGTAACAGACTAGCTCAAAATCTCGAAATTGACCAGTGCATGAAAAAACGATGTTTTCACCTGCCGTGTCTCGCCTTAACAGATATAATTTCACTGAGTAATTAAAGGGTGCAATGAACTAAGTACCAAGTCTAGCATCTTCACCCCATATGCACAATATTATAAATTACTATGTTAATGTCATAGGTGTTATTTGTCAGCTTTAGGTAAAGTAGAGCAAATGAGGTGTTGTTATAAATAGATATAAGGTTATTATAAACAAATATGAGGTACAATGAAATGAGAGCCTGGACAGTAAAGACAAAAGGAATGCATTTAG
>NW_027468640.1:5231389-5233889 GCF_046254945.1 Alosa pseudoharengus | reverse complement strand
CTTGCCTGCTTAAATGGTAAGTGTGAGACCTCTCTTGTCCCTGAGCCTGTCTGACATCTCTTGGGTGAGGCCCTTGGACTGTGACATCACAGAGGAATGCTCCGGCAACTCAGTTGAGATTGCTTCTTTATTTTTGTTTTAAGAATTAAAGGAGGGGAGACGTAAAAATTGAAGAAAGTAGGGCATAATGATGAACATAAATTCAGTCTGTGTGATACAGAGCAGGGCAAATGTGTGGGGGTAGAGAGAGATATGGGGGGTTATACATAGAGAAGAGAGAATGAGAGAGGGAGGGAGAGAGAGAGAGAGGGTATAAGAGGCAGGAGAGGGAGAGAGTTGAAGAGAGGGAGGGGGATTTTCAGGGCAGAATTAAGTGGCAATATGCATTGTGGCCTCTGGGAGAGTTAAGAAGCTGTGCTTTGCATTTTAATTGGCTTTGTGAAGGTGTATGAATGAGTAATATATGGGTGTGAGCGGCTTCTACATGATGATGATACCACACCACACACACACAGACACACACACACACCAGCCTGCTCGCTCATGCCAAAAACCAAGCAAGGCCATTTTGTCCTGCTCCAACTACTCTCCTGCAGGGCCAGCCTTCTCCTCACTACTCCTCCTCATCTCCCCTCTCTCTTCTCCTCACTACTCTTCCCTCTCTCCCTCTCTTCTCCTCTCTCTTCTCCCTCTTCTCCTCTCTCTTCTCACTACTCTCCCCTCTCTTCTCCTCACTACTCTTCCCTCATCTCCCCTCTCTCTTCTCCTCACTACTCTTCCCTCTCTCCCTCTCTTCTTCTCACTACTTTCCCTCATCTCCCCTCTCTTTTTCTATCTCACTCTCGCTCTTAGCTTCTCTCTATCTCTCTCTCTTTTTCTCTCTCTCTCCCTCATCTCCCCTCTCTCTCTTTCTGTCCTCCTCTCTTTCTCTCCTCTCTCTCTTTCTCTCCTCCTCTTTCTCTTTGCTTATCTCTCCTCCACTTTCTCTTCTCTCTCTCCTCTCCTCTCAGTCCCTCTCTTGATTTACCATTCTATACTCTGTGGCTTATGTCTTTTTTTTTTTTTTTTAAAAAGGTTAATGTTGTGTCATGTAAGACCTGTGTGTAGGAGGAGCTCACGCGCGTAGTGTGTCCCACTGAGCCCACCGTAGCTGAAAGCACTGGGTGCTTCTCAGAATAAGGTGCTGGCAGATATCCCTTCCCTGCTAGCATAATGACGGCTCTTACTGTATTTAATTGAATCAGGCCTGCTGTACAGTGCTGTTTCCTGGAGTCTCAATGGGACTAATGCTGCAGGATTTTCCCCTGATCGCTGCCTGGACGCTTAAGCGCTTACTGCAGCCAGAGATGACAGGTGCTGCTTAAGGCGCCTCACTCAACGTGTGGTCTCTCTTACACGCTTATCCTTCTGTTTTCCTCCAACAGAGTGGGACTCTGGGTAGCCCTGATAGGGGGGCAGATAATCGGAGGAGAAGAGAGATAAACAGGGAGAGTAATAAAGGGATGAAGATGGAGAGGTGGGGGACTGAGAGAGAGGAGGAAAGGAGGGACTGAGAGAGAGGCAGGGAGAGAGAGAGAGAGAGAGAAACCAAACCCAGGCCCTTGAAGTTTACAAGGCCACAACTGTCAAAATTTAGTAGGCGAGATTTCAGACGATACGGACCACAGCGTAGCGGCATAAACCACACAGGACGAGCACACACAGCTGCATGACAACCATCAGCTGGATATATGCTAACCATCTCTGTGCTGATGACCGCTAAACATCCTCTCTTCTGCATGCTAACCATCTCTGTGCTGATGACATCCTCTCTTCTGCATGCTAACCATCTCTGTGCTGATTACCGCTAAACATCCTCTCCTCTGCATGCTAACCATCTCTGTGCTGATGACCGCTAGACATCCTCTCTTCTGCATGCTAACCATCTCTGTGCTGATGACCGCTAAACATCCTCTCCTCTGCATGCTAACTATCTCTGTGCTGATGACTGCTAAACATCCTCTCTTCTGCATGCTAACCATCTCTGTGCTGATGACCGCTAAACATCCTCTCTTCTGCATGCTAACCATCTCTGTGCTGATGACCGCTAAACATCCTCTCTTCTGCATGCTAACCATCTCTGTGCTGATGACCGCTAACCATCCTCTCCTCTGCATGCTAACTATCTCTGTGCTGATGACATCCTCTCCTCTGCATGCTAACCATCTCTGTGCTGATGACAGCTAAACTTCCTCTCTTCTGCATGCTAACCATCTCTGTGCTGATGACAGCTAAACATCCTCTCTTCTGCATGCTAACTATCTCTGTGCTGAAGACAGCTAAACATTGTCTCATCTGTAGGCTATGCTAACCATCTCTGTGCTAATGCTACGCTAATCTCTCTGCTGAAGACAACTAAACCTCCTGTCATCTGTATGCTAACAATCTCTCCTGAAAACAGCTAAACATCCTCTCATCTGTATGCTAACCATCTCTGTGCTAATGCTATGCTAATCTCTGT
>NW_027468640.1:5223889-5228889 GCF_046254945.1 Alosa pseudoharengus | reverse complement strand
AGGTGTCGACCGGGTCGAACGAGAGATCAATATTTCCTGCGTCCCCTCACCTCTCCTGTCAGGGGTGGGCTGATTGACAGGTCAGGGGTGGGCTGATTGACAGGTCAGGGTGAACTGAGGGGTATAGGGGGTGCAGTGATGACAGATGTATTTTGCCATCTTGTTTTGCCTCTGATCACTGCTGTTGCTCCAGCTCTCTGTTATGGCAGGCAGTTTACTGCAGAGGTGGAGGGTGTGTGTGTGTGTGTGTGTGTGTACTAAAGTGTGTGTGTACTAAATGCTTTAAGGGCAGGTATCCACACTATAGTGTGTGTGTGTACTAAATGCTTTAAGGGCAGGTATCCACACTATAGTGTGTGTGTGTACTAAATGATTTAAGGGCAGGTATCCACACTATAGTGTGTGTGTACTAAATGCTTTAAGGGTGGATATCCACACTACAGTGTGTGTGTGTGTGTGTGTGTGTGTACTAAATGTTTTAAAGGTGGATATCCACACTATAGTGTGTGTGTGTGTACTAAATGCTTTAAGGGTGGATATCCACACTGTAGTGTGTGTACTAAATGCTTTAAGGGTGGATATCCACACTATAGTGTGTGTGTGACCTAAATGCTTTAAGGGTGTGTGTACTAAATGCTTTAAGGGTGGATATCCACACTATAGTGTGTGTGTGTGTGTACTAAATGCTTTAAGGGTGGATATCCACACTATAGTGTGTGTGTGTACTGAATGCTTTAAGGGTGGATATCCACACTATAGTGTGTGTATGTACTACTGTAAATGCTTTTAGGGTGAATATCCACACTGTAGTGTGTGTACTAAATGCTTTAAGGGTGGATATCCACACTAGTGTGTGTGTGCACTAGATGCTTTAAGGATGGATATCCACACACTAGTGTGTAGACTACAGTTTGAGGGTGGAGCTCTAATCTATAGAGTGATGGGTCTTTGACATTGGAAGGTTGAGGAATGAGATTTTGTATGGAGTATGTATGCCAAAGAGTTTTACTGTTGAGATATATAGTATGTTTATTTCTGTTTGATTCCCGAGATTATGTATGCAGTATGTTGATTATAGAGTTTGATATGACACTCTGAAAGCCAGAAACACTTTCTCTTGTTTAGAAAGTCACAAACTAAACAGCTGTCTGTGTGTGTGTGTGTGCGTGTGTGTGTGTGTGTTTGTGTGTGTCAGAATGCCATTTGTACTCAATTATGCTGAACTACTGACAGCATTGTGCATCATCTGCCCTGTGAGTTTAATGTGAACAGAAGACCAAACAACTAGAAGTGGGTATGCAATAAAAATCAACGTTGGCACTCACAAAAGACCATGTGTTCAGAACACTGCTGAGTATCACAGGTCTCGTTTGAGCAAGAAAAAGAGCCCATCTTGGCTGTTTATTATTATGCCTTTTTTCCCCTTTCTTGTTGTGTTGAAAATAGGAATGCCATTATAATACCCCAATTAAATACCCCGGGATGGTGTGTGTGTGCCATTAACGGCAAACACAAACCGGCTTTTGTGGCAGTGCAATTACATTGATCCCTCGCTTGTCAAGAGCCCATTCAGGGGAATGGCCTTCTACCAGACAACGGCATTATGGGATGGTGAAAAGAGAGAGAAAGGGATGAGGGAAAAGAAAGGAGGAAAATAGAACATGGCTGAGTCAATGGCAGCCATTTTGAGAGAGAGACAAGGATGGGGGGGTTTTCAGAAGAAATTGTGAAATTTTGTGTGTGTGTGTGTGTGTAGGGGGGGATTACAGAACCCTAGGCTATTGTTAGAGCTGAAACATCAGCAGCGAGAGGTCTGTAATAGTATCCGCGTGGTCCACAAGAAAGCCTTGTAATGATATCGCCGGATTAGGAATTCATGTTTTTTTATTTAATTTTTTTAATTTATTTTTTTCAGTTTAATCCACTGGCCTCTTATGAACCAAACAAACATGGCCTCCTGCCAACCAAAACAAGCTGCCCCCCCCTACCACCCCCACCCCTCCTTAGCGTTTATCCCGCAGACAACCCAAATTCTTTTCAAAGCGACTTGGCCCGCCGTCGAGCCTCAGAAGGAAGTTGAAGGAGATGCGCAGACGCGTCGTATCGGCCTTTCCTTGGCCTCCACTGTCACGGCCCCGTTACCGCCTCTGAAGGATGTTGGCGACCTTGGCTGCCATCTTTGCTGATTAAGGGTGGTGTTGGGTTAATTAGCGAAGTGCTTGCCCAAGCACTGCCCTCTGTGTGCAGAGGACTCGGCCATATGTAGCCTGTTTCATTCCGTCCCCATATGTTGAGAAAATATACATAACTCCACATAACATTAAAGAGCCCCTTTTGGTGTCTGTGGAGCAAGGGTATTCAAATGTTTAGTGAGTCTCCCAGTAAAAGCTGATTGCTTGTTGTAAAATCTGCACAGATAGGAGTACCACTTCACCTTTATGTGTACAGTAACATAACATTGTAGAGCACACGCTTTGTACTTTCACCTTGGGAAGTGTTAGCTAGGTGTGATGTCATATATTCTCGTCTAGCTTGCACGTGGTTGCTTTAATGATCTAAAGGGCAGAGTTATTTAATAACGGAGGGGTATTATTCAGCGTAGATTAATCTATAATCGGCCGGCTTAGCTGTTTGTTATGTGCTTATTAGGTGCTCGTTGCGTTTCATAAACGAATCAGCTGTGGCAGAACAATAATGCAGGTCTAATCAGCCGAGCTCACGGACCCGGAGGGTGAAAATGAGAGATCATTGCCAATGGGTAATCAAGGAGAAGAATGACACACCTAAAGAGTGTGTGTGTGTGTGGGTGTGTGTGAGTGAGAGAGAGAGTAGTTTGCATTGGCTAGTGGCTACCTTGTTATGTTGAGCAAAGCATGCCCCCCCCCCACCTCCTCTTGTGTGGGCAGTGGTGCATATTGAGTTCTCTGTTTTTTGCCAAGATAATAAGGCCTGGCTGTTAAGCATTGTGTATTCACAGCACAGCATCTAAATCAGCTTTTCAGAGGATATTAGTAAGCCGAATATGTCAGATCGGATCAGAGGTATTTTTTCCACTTAAAATATCAGAGCACCTCTGAGCATTTCTTGACATATAATTGCGGAGGAGAGCTTTACATTAAAAGGCCTTTATCTGTAAAGGAAGTCTGTAGCAATAATTTATTCAGTGCATTGACTTCAGAGGAATTGATTTAATGGATCTGCTTCCTCTGAAAGATGGATTGCGTTCCCCTCCTCTCCCTTTCCCTCTCGTTTGAGTAACAATTTACATTTACAAGATCCAGAGAATGCAGAGCATCTTCCTTCAGCCTCTTATTTCTTTTAAAGGAGACGGAATTATTATGCATTCAGCAAAAATGTTATGTAGCAACCATTTCATTTCCTCTGAATAAATATCTAAAGGGTCCTTGGTCAAATGTGGTCCATTAAGTGTTGGGATGTGCTCTTAGATATTTATATCTTAGACATTTATTTAAGTCTGTTTGAAGCATATGGGTTTTGACAAAGTGATGAATATTTCTTCTCCTCATATTCAGGCCGTTTGAAGGTCTTTCATGAACACAAGTGGCCTGTAGGCTGCATGGCCGTCTAGATTTTTCTAGCTGCTTTATTTTACCAGTTTGGAAGACGGAAGACTATGTTTGTGTGTGTGTGTGTGCATAGGCGCCGATACTATCGAGAAAATATCGAGCACCCACGTGTGCCAGGTTACAGTCCCGGCTAAATTTACATTGATTTAAAATCAAACATTGCAGTTGATGTTAAATTCATCATCTCTCATAATGTGATTGGCTATGTTGCTGTCAATCCCATACTCCATATCCTAACCACCAATGAGATCGTCTCCCGTATGAAAATTCCTAACACTTCCCACCTGAAGAATTAACGCAAGGCCTTAAAGATTATTGTTTTGTGACACAGCTAAACACTGGTACCTCATAGAACGTCTATAACATAGCCTATTAATGTGATGAGGTGGTCGCAACTCGCAAAAGTAAAGCAGATAGAAAGAACTCACGCAAATCTAGCCTACAACACGCAGACAGCTTCATGTGCAGCGGAGAGAGAGCGCGCGCACAGGTGTTTTATGATTGTTGGCTTCTGATGGTATCTTGCTAATTCACTGAAGAAAGACTTATGATTATGGATAGTAAGAACATTCTGAAAGGAAAGGAGTAAGGCAATGAGGAGCAATGCTATAGTGGGATACTCATGTTGCTGTATCAGCAGATGAGAAGGACCTGAGAATGCCACTGACAACGTGACTGCCTCATAGGCTCACAGGTTGGTGAAGGAGAAGCTACATCTAGCTGACGACGTGACTGCCTCATAGGCTCACAGGTTGGTGAAGGAGAACGCTACATCTAGCTGAGCCCAGTGATATGCTTTTGTGAGAAGGCACACCATTCATAGGCCTAAGAATATCCCTGGCAGACCTTTACAAAAAATATGATACCATACACGCCTTTTACACTAGTGTAGGATATGGCAAAGTTTGAGAACCACTGCCTCCACTACTGTCGGCTAATGCACGCTTCTGGATGGATAGGCTATATCTCGTTTTTTTAACGGCGTGATGTCAATACGAAATATAATTTCTGTTTATAAAAACAAAGCAAAGTGTTTTTCCTTTTAGTTTGGGTTAACGCAATTAACCTTCTGAGTTACGTAAACTGTTCAGGAGTCAAATGACGGATCATGCGTGATTTAGGCGTAGTGTAGGTGACTGAAAGTGCACAAAAATTGTGCCTTTGCTTAACAGCATTTAAGAAATGTCCTCGGGGGTGACGCCCATGGACTCCCGCAAACTGTATTGGCATTTTGTGTGTCGGCCGCTGTTGATTTCCTAAAGTGTTGAAGTGCACGTTACTTTTCAAAAACCGTATGGCAACATATACATGGGCGTTGGTATCGGGCATTTAATTGTTTGAGCACCCACCGACGGAAACATAAATCGGCGCCTGTGTGTTTGTGTGTGTGTGTGTGTGTGTGTGTGTGTGTGG
>NW_027468640.1:5213889-5216389 GCF_046254945.1 Alosa pseudoharengus | reverse complement strand
AACCAGACGAAGTGACTGCAAAATAATAACGTCATGTACACAAACCAACGCTGCATACTCATTACTCTCGTTTGAATTACTCGCGGACCCGTGATCGCATAGATATGCCACGCATGTCAGATGAAAGAGGAGACTCAGAGCTATCATTTGATACCAAGTACATCCTTCTGGGTTATAAAACAGACGAAGTGACAGCAAAATAATAACTTCATATAGCTGGACTTACCCCACGTTTTTGTCTGTTCTTGTGGCAAAGCATGTTTATAATCCAATGCTATCATGTGTTTCTCTATGGCAAAGCATGTTCATATTCCGGTTTTGTGATCCTAGCAAATTCCTGCATGGCATCCAATTCAAGGCTCACATTGCATCCCAATTTGTTCAACAAATAAACACCTTTTTTGCCTTTACTTTGTTCATGGCAATGCAGTAAAGAGTTGAGAATTATTATGACTGCATACACACAGGCACGCAGGCTAACACGCAACCTCGGGTCAAGTCAGGTCAGATCAGTTCGTGTCACAGATATGTAGCGCAGAAAGGTCATTTTTCATCACTAAATAAAAAATGGCATTTATTTCCGTAAATCACACAGCAAATATTTCTGTAAATTGCTCAGCCCCAGAGTATCCCTCCAACATGGCAATTATATTGCCCGATTCAGGACAGTCTGCCCTACACACACATGAAATGCATGTAGAGCTGTGAGCTTGCTGTGGTGAGATACATGTTGAAATATAAGAATTTTTATAATACACGTTTTATATTTTAATTCTTTAAAAATCTAAATAAAATCAATGCTAGTATTAATACATGAAATGATGGCAGATCTGAATAGCCTAAACTCTCCTGAAAAAAACAATATATAATATATGTGTGTGGCACTTACAATGACCAGAATAAATCCTTATGAATAAATGTAGTGAAAATGCCCTAAAAACAGCTTAGGGTTCTAAGGGTTAATACAACACTGAATGTAGTCAGTGATTAAGCATTCATTTACATGCATTAATTCAGCATATACTTAGATTTACTTATGATATGGGATGCATATGCGGTGAATTGTTATTAACATGTGGGCTTCTGAATCAAGTGACCCTCAATACCTTGATTCTGTTCTAGCTGTTGCTCACCAGTTAAAATCATAGAGTGTATGAATTTATTATTAACATTAGAGGTTACTCATAATTAATTTACCTCACAACCCCTGTGAATATGTACCCTCATCAACCACCACCCCTCCAACACACACACACACACACACACACACACACACAGACTGACACACACAGACACACATATACACACACACACACACACACACACACACACACACACACACACCTCCATGTCCTGCAGGTGACCCCTGACTCGATCATGGTGTTGAGCTTTATTGATGTACCGGGAGGCTAACTGCAAAGTGGCGAGGTCCTCCAGAATGCCTGGCTCACAGACCTTAATGCCCCCCTACCCTAGGGCACCTTAATGCCCCCCTACCCCAGAGGGTACGGCCCTCAGCCAATCTGATAATCTGATCATGGAGGAATAATATTATAATTAAAAATAAACACGCTCAGAGGGCAATGAAGCCCAGGAAATTACCCTCAGGTTGACTTTGGAACAAATGCCCCCCAGCGAAGCGTCAACAGTTTTTACTTTTACTGCCACTGAAAATTATACATACACTGTTTAATCATTCATTAATTTATTAATTAATTCATCCATCCATTCATTCCACACTGCGTTCACTTCTGTTTGTCATTCATTCATTCTCTTTCTTTCCGTTTTACAGTTTTCTGTAGAGTCTGAGCACTGATGATTTAGTAAAGGCAGTGATGTTGTTAGTTCATTCATACATTAGACATGGTAAGATTGTGTAGGCTATGTGATGGCTTTAGGTATGGTAAGATAGCTGTGTAGGCTATGTGATGGCTTTAGGTATGGTAAGATTGTGTAGGCTATGTGATGGCTTTAGGTATGGTAAGATTGTGTAGACTATGTGATGGCTTTAGGTATGGTAAGATAGCTGTGTAGGCTATGTGATGGCTTTAGGTATGGTAAGATTGTGTAGGCTATGTGATGGCTTTAGGTATGGTAAGATTGTGTAGACCAGGCCTATTCAATTAGCGGCCCGCGGGCCGTATGCGGCCCAGACGCAGCCTCTGAGTGGCCCGGCCGATGGTCCAGACAGAAAAGCAAAACACCGCTCACAATCAGATATAGGCTTCACTGAAAGTCCTACGGACAGGCGAGGGCCTTTTCCGAAGCTAGTTACTTCGATCTAGCCCTACTCACTTCCACTGGATTCATGCATTCTGGCTATGGGCAAAAGCGAGGGGAAATTAATAAGGGAGGGCCAAGAAGCTAGTTTGGGAAAGCCTCAAAACTCTGCGCGTCGCTTGGCAACAACCGATAATTCTGCGCATAGTTCAGAGCAGAGCCTGGTTCTGAGTTGGTGTTTGCAGTTTGCGCCTAAAATACAATGTCTCTTTAAATCCCA
>NW_027468640.1:5196389-5198889 GCF_046254945.1 Alosa pseudoharengus | reverse complement strand
CTTGGATGCTGATGACGTGATAGACAGGGTTGCGGAGAAGAGCAAGCTCCTTCGCACCTTTTTCACTGCATGATGTTAATTAAGACACGTTTGTGGAGCGGCTGCTCTGATGGTTTTCCCGTTTACCAACAAAACTACATTCGCGCGCAGCCGTGGGGCAGAAGACGCTTGGTGCCACAACGTTATAAACTTGACCTAAATAGTCGGCTGCTGTAAGCTACAATCGGAATTTTTTTATATACCCCTGGTCCCCTGTTGTCTCAATGATAATAACATCTCATTTCAGGCTATATTTTAGAGTTTGCCGTTCATTTGCATTAACATCGTATTTTGTCATTTTTGGCGAAGACATGCATTCCTTTAGGGATATTGAACATATTGAACATTCTCTAACCATCGTGATTTCGAATTGGCGCAGTTTTCAGCACAAAAACTCATTTTGTACTTTTCATGGAGAGCACTGCTCTATGCTGTTCTATGGTGCTTTCTGCCTCTTGCGCACGCATGTTTTCGTGACGTTGCATAGAAATCCATGTATTCTAGGCTATTCTTTTTTCATTTTCATATTTCATATTGCATTCATTTTTTTGGAGTTGTGCATTGATATATCCATGTTCTTGGTTCAGTCTTTATGCATATTAAAGTTAGAGTTCATCACTAATGGGGCTACAAACGTGTTATGTCTGTGCATGTGAAGTTATATCTGTGTGTTGCGGGCACATGCACGTGTGCATGCGCGTCCCCGTGTGGGCCGCTGGTTGGTGAAAATGCCAGGGCCGTTTTTTAATCCCAGTCCGTCACTGGCTAGCAGTGTATGTGAGAGCAACTGTGAGCAGCTCTAAGGAAGTGGTTAGCAGTGTATGGGAGAGCATCTGTGAGCAGCGCTACGGAAGTGGTTAGCAGTGTATGGGAGAGCATCTGTGAGCAGCGCTACGGAAGTGGATAGCAGTGTATAGGAGAGTGTGTGAGCAGCGCTAAGGAAGTGGTTAGCAGTGTATGGTAGAGCATCTGTGAGCAGCGCTAAGGAAGTGGTTAGCAGTGTATGGTAGAGCACCTGTGAGCAGCACTAAGGAAGTGGTTAGCAATGTATGGTAGAGCACCTGTGAGCAGCGCTAAGGAAGTGGTTAGCAATGTGTGAGAGAGCCTGTGAGCAGCGCTAAGGAAGTGGTTAGCATTGTATGGGAGAGCACCTGTGAGCAGCGCTAAGGAAGTGGTTAGCATTGTATGGGAGAGCACCTGTGTGTAGCGCTAAGGAAGTGGTTAGCAGTGTATGGTACATTCCTCCTGTTCAGGTTAACTGCTATCGGGCTAGCAGAACTCTCGCGCTACAATTTGTACATTAGTTTGAATGTAACTGCATGCACACACACACTCTCTTTCTCTCTCTCTCTCTCTCTCTCTCTCACCCCCCCCCCCCCACACACACACACACACACTGTCACACACACATTGTATCTTAACCTCTTTGTGCGTTTTGACACACACACACAGACAGGCAGACAGACACAGAGACACACACACATACACACACACACACACAAAGACACAGACGCTCTATCTTAACCATATGTTTTGATGCTCCTCTCTTTCACTCTAAATTGCCACTGCTTGACTCACGACTCAGTCATTCATCTGTGCTGCAGATCTCTCAGTGGAGGCACATGAAGTCTTCTCTGCCTCAGGCCAAACCGTTCAGAACACTTCCCCCTCGCATGTTTCATTCCAAGTGATTTAGCTTATGTGCAGGTTTTGGAAATCTAATGCACCCAGAGGGTGTGTGTGTGTGTGTGTGTGTGTGTGGATGTGTGTGTGTGTGTGTGTGTGGGGATGTGTGTGTGTGTGTGTGTGTGTGTGTGTGGATGTGGATATGTGTGTGTGTGTGTGTGTGTGTGTGTGTGTGTGTGTGTGGATATGTGTGTGTGTGTGGATATGTGTGTGTGTGTGTGTGTGTGTGTGGATATGTGTGTGTGTGTATGGATATGTGTGTGTGTGACTGTGTGTATGTGTGTGTGTGTGTATGGATATGTGTGTGTCTGTGTGTCTGTGTGTGTGTGTGTGTGTGTGTGTATGGATATGTGTGTGTGTGTGTGTGTGTGTCTGTGTGTGTGTGTTTGTTGGATCGGAGATGAAGTAAGGATAAGCACCAGACTGGGCCCCATCCCTGGCTGGCCTCTGAGGTGGCACAGCACCCTGCCGTGTGTGTGTGTGTGTGTGTGTGTGTGTGTGTCTGTGTGTGTGTGTGTGTGTGTGTGTGTGTGTGTGTGTGTGTGTGTGTATGTGTGTGTGTGTGTGTGTGTGTGTCTGTGCGTGCGTGTGCATGTGTGTCTGTGTGTATGCGTGTGTGTCTGTGTGTGTGTGCTTGTGTGTGTGTGCGTGTGCGTGTGTGTGTGCGTGCGTGCGTGCGTGTGTGTGCGTGCGTGCGTGTGTGTGTCTCTGTGTGTGTGTGTGTGTGTCTGTGCGTGCGTGCGTGGTGTGTGCGTGCGTGTGTGTGTGTATCTCT
>NW_027468640.1:5190769-5196189 GCF_046254945.1 Alosa pseudoharengus | reverse complement strand
ATGTGTGTGTGTGTGTGTGTGTGTGTGTGTCTGTGTGTGTGTTTGTTGGATCGGAGATGAAGTAAGGATAAGCACCAGACTGGGCCCCATCCCTGGCTGGCCTCTGAGGTGGCACAGCACCCTGCCGTGTGTGTGTGTGTGTGTGTGTGTGTGTGTGTGTGTGTGTGTGTGTGTGTGTGTGTGTGTGTGTGTGTGTATGTGTGTGTGTGTGTGTGTCTGTGCGTGCGTGTCTGTGTCTGTGCGTGTGTGCGTGCATGTGTGTGCGTGTGTGCGTGCGTGTGTGTGCGTGTGCGTGTGCGTGTGCGTGTGCGTGTGCGTGTGTGTGTGTGTGTGTGTGTCTGTGCGTGCGTGCGTGTGCGTGTGTGTCTGTGTGTATGCGTGTGTGTCTGTGTGTGTGTGCTTGTGTGTGTGTGTGTGTGTGTGTGCGTGCGTGCGTGCGTGTGTGCGTGAGTGCGTGTGTGTGTCTCTGCGTGTGTGTGTGTGTGTGTGTTGAGCGTGCGTGTTTATGTGTGTGCTGCCCTCCAGGGTGGCCTGGGCTGGTCCGCAGCGTAGCGTAGCACAGTACTCTGCCGGGTGGCATTAGCCGAGCGCGGCGGATGATAGCGAGAGCTCGGGTCGGTGTTCTGAGCCGATAAGGGCTTATCCAGGGAGAGAGGGAGAGAGAGAGAGAGAGAGAGAGAGAGAGAGAGAAGGAGAGAGAGAGAGAGAGAGAGAGAGAGAGAGAGAGAGAGAGGGAGAGAAGGAGAGAGAGAGAGAGAGAGAGAGAGAGGGAGAGGAAGGAGGAAGAGGTGCAGAAGTGGATCACAACCTCTGTCGTCAGTGATGCTTAGCAGAGCGAGCACATTCTCAATCAAACCCTCGTGCACTCACTAGAGTGGTCTTAAAGATAAGTGTGGACACACACACACACACACAGGGCTGGATACTCCTCTGAGTCATGCCCAGGGAACAGGCTAGTGGTGTGTGAGATGTGAGTGGAACGTAGATGTGAGTTGAACAATGCGCACGGTCAACTATTGGTCAACCATTAACGGTTATGGCAAAGCATCCTAATGTAAACAATGTAAACATTTGGGTACAGGAACACAGTGTTCATACTCACAGTCATCATACATACATTTCACACCAAAGGGGAGTAGTGAGTAGCGCTGAGTAGCACTGTAGCTGCCCCATGAACATGCCCCCAGAGTGTAGCACTGTAGCTGCCCCATGAACATGCCCCCAGAGTGTAGCACTGTAGCTGCCCCATGAACATGCCCCCAGAGTGTAGCACTGTAGCCGCCCCATGTTCATGCAGGGGGTGGAGGGAACCTGAATTATTCACTCATAATAAATGAGTGAATAATTAAATAACTAAATGAGTTCTGTGTTCTAAATTGCTCCACGTGTGAGTTAAAGCAACACCAAATAACTTTCCCTCTGTCGCACACACGCTATTTGTTTATCCAGCACCGGCTTTGCAAATAACGATGTCCACAGACAAGGTAGAATATATTGCACGATTTATGAAAGTACGATGTATTGCGACATCAGATGCAAGTCAAATTTGTAGTTTCTTATGTCTCATTCCATCGAACTACAGATCCGCTGCCCGATCTGGCAAACTTACATAGTGCGGTTATAGGCGATAGAGGGCCGCAAAGCGAATGCAGAAATACCGTTCACCCTGTTACAAGTTGATGAACCACTGAAACGATTTTGGAAACATTATTTTAAGGTACAAAAAACTCTTTGGTGTTGCTTTAACGCTAAACGAGTTCTGTGTTCTAAATTGCTCCACATATGAATTCTATTCTAACGCTAAACGAGTTCTGTGTTCTAAATTGCTCCACGTGTGAGTTCTACTCTAACGCTTAATGAGTTCTGTGTTCTAAATTGCTCCACGTGTGAGTTCTACTCTAACGCTTAATGAGTTCTGTGTTCTAAATTGCTCCACGTGTGAGTTCTACTCTAACGCTAAATGAATTCTTCTAAATTGCTCCACTTGTGAGTTAATGCTAAATGAGTTCTGTGTTCTAAATGGTTCCACATGTGAGTTCTACTCTAACGCTTAATGAGTTCTGTGTTCTAAATTGATCCACATGTGAGTTCTACTCTAACGCTAAATGAGTTGTTCTAAATTGCTCCACTTGTGAGTTAATGCTAAATGAGTTCTGTGTTCTAAATGGTTCCACATGTGAGTTCTACTCTAACGCTTAATGAGTTCTGTGTTCTAAATTGATCCACATTTGAGTTCTACTCTAACGCTAAATGAGTTGTTCTAAATTGCTCCACTTGTGAGTTAATGCTAAATGAGTTCTGTGTTCTAAATGGTTCTACATGTGAGTTCTACTCTAACGCTTAATGAGTTCTGTGTTCTAAATTGATCCACATGTGAGTTCTACTCTAACGCTAAATGAGTTGTTCTAAATTGCTCCACTTGTGAGTTAATGCTAAATGAGTTCTGTGTTCTAAATGGTTCTACATGTGAGTTCTACTCTAACGCTTAATGAGTTCTGTGTTCTAAATTGCTCCACATGTCTGCATTCAGGTCAAATAATTGAGACAGTTTTGTTCGGCTGTTTGCTGTGAGCTTTATTTAGGGTACAGGAAACGTTAGTGCCACTTACATAACGCTGTGTGCTTCAAACCGCTGTCAAAACGACCAGAGATCCCCACCACACTGTGTGCGCACGTGTGTGTGTGTGTGTGTGTGTAATGAGCGTGACATGGTGTGTGTGCGGCGTTGTAAATTTCGACTGCGTCCCGATCCGTCCTTTGGAATAGAAAAGGGCGACACACCGAGCCGTTCTCCTCTTCCTCCTGCAGAGCACACACACACACACACACACACACACACACACACACACACAATCTCCTCCTCCTCCTGCAGAGCCAGATTTGGAACAGAATCGAGAGCGCTGGCCGGATTAGATTCCTCAGAAAAACCATCAATCCTATTTCTGACTGTTATTCAACGCACGCACACACACACGCACGCACACACACACACACACACACACACACACACACACACACACACACACCAGACGTAGTTTTACACAAATCAGGGAGAGCAAAACTGATTGCTGTGTGCATCGCACAGAAGAAATGGCTGTGGACAGTTGATGTGTGTATTTTCAAATGACATGTGAACAGAATGAGAAGTAGCATAATGTCCAAAACACTTGTCCGCTCATGCTAGCATGCACACCATGCTAACCAACTATCTTGCAATACCACTTTGCACCAGGTGTGGCGCTGTTTTAAATATGATGCATGGCAGTGGTAGAGTGCTGTGTGAACTCCAATCCAACAGAACTCCTTAAACAAGAACCTTTAACACCTGAAGCGCCATCATTTCATAACTACTCCAAACTGCAGTCTTTTTGACTCTTTGATTTTAAGTTTTTAGAAGGTCAAAATGACCGTCACGGCAGTTCTAGTGGTAATCCTATCAAATAGAGAAGCATGACCACTTGAGGTGTCACATACAGTGACCTTTGACCTCTGCCATCCTGGCACAGTCAGAAGAGCTAGTTCTCACTGAACACACACATCGACACTGAACACACACATCGACACTGAACACACACATCGACACTGAACACACACATCGACACTGAACACACACACAGACACTGAACACACACATCGACTCTGAACACACACATCAACACTGAACACACACATCGACACTGAACACACACATCGACTCTGAACACACACATCGACACTGAACACACACATCGACACTGAACACACACATCGACACTGAACACACACATCGACTCTGAACACACACATAGACTCTGAACACACACATAGATACTGAACACACATATCGACACACATCGACACTGAACACACACATAGACACTGAACACACACAACGACACTGAACACACATATAGACACTGAACACACACATAGACACTGAACACACATATAGACACTGAACACACACATATATACTGAACACACACATCGACACTGAACACACACACAGATACTGAACACACACATCGACTCTGAACACACACATCAACACTGAACACACACATCGACACTGAACACACACATCGACACTGAACACACACATCGAGACTGAACACACACATCGAGACTGAACACACACAAAGGCACTGAACACACACAACGACACTGAATACACACATAGACACTGAACTAAGGGTTACAGTTTTAACTGAATCATTTTGGAACGTTTAAAAATCTGAAGTAAACACGCCCTCTGCCTACTGAATTTGATCACCCTTCGGTTGGATTTGATCCATTGGTGTGTCATTATCCGCCACCGCATCAGATTCAGGTATGTGTATTCGACTGAATCAGATACAGATGTGTGTATGCGACTGCATCAGATTCAGGTGTGTGTATGCGACTGCATCAGATAGATAGATAGATAGATAGATAGATAGATAGATACTTTATTGATCCCCAGGGGAAATTCAAGATTCAGGTGTGTGTGCGTGACCGCATCAGATACAGGTGTGTGTGTGTGACCGCATCAGATTAAGGTGTGATTCAGGTGTGTGTACGACTGCATCAGATTCAGGTGTGTGTGTGCGTGACCGCATCAGATTCAGGTGTGTGTGCGACCGCATCAGATTCAGGTGTGTGTCTGAGTGACCGCATCAGATTCAGGTGTGTGTGTGCGTGACCTTATCAGATCAGCCCAGCTCCATGTGTGTCCGAGAGCCTTGCAGCCAAGTGCTTCCTGTGACCCCTAAACTCAGTCCTGTGACACTCACACCTGCCACCTGTCTGCAGGTGGACGCATAAAGCAGACAGGGTTTCCTGGACCAGCCGGGGCCTAACAAGGAAGCACAGATTCAAATAAATAAATAAATAAATAAACAAACTCACAGATCCCAACGAGATTCCTACGATAGGCCAGTCGCTTAATAAGGTGCAAATTTCAGGCCCCTGGCATGTCCGATGCAAATTGCTTTCTGACAGTGTATTTAAGATGGTAATCGACTGACCATTATAAGACCCAATTTCATTAGGATTGCTTTGCGCCCTCATTCTCTCTCTCTCTCTCTCTCTCTCTCTGTCTCTCTCTCCCCTTCTCATTCTCTCTTTCTCTCTCTCTCTCCTTTCTCTCTCTCTATCTATCTTTATCTCTTTCTCTCTTTCTCTCTCTCTCTCCCCTTCTCATTCTCTTTCTCTCTCTCTATCTTTCTTTCTCTCTCTCTCTCTCTCTCTCTCTTTCTCAATCTTTCTCTATTCCTTTCCCATTCTCTCTGTTCATGTTGCTGTGCACTGCGCTGCTGCCTCATGGGCTAGATAGAATGGCCACAATATTCCCTGCACAGAAAACGGGTCACCACTTACCCCAGGAAGAAGGATGAATTGTTTAATAAACACACATAAATTCTTAAACACTTTGCACAAGCAAACACCAATATGTGCGCACA
>NW_027468640.1:5175769-5178269 GCF_046254945.1 Alosa pseudoharengus | reverse complement strand
GAGGCGGGAGTCTGGCTAGAGCAGAGGAGACGGAACAAACGCGCTGAAGAGGAGAAAAGTGCCGAGTTGCCAGAGTGCTTTGGCTTTCACGCTCACCACTCCAACCGCTGGACGCATCTGCGGATCCCAGGCGTCAGCAGCTTCCTCTGCTCCCAGCTGCGGAACCAAAACAAACAATATAAACATCAAAACAAAAACAAACGCGACCACACACACACACACACACACACACACACACACACTCACACTAAAAGACACGTTCCCATACGAGTGTGGAGTGTGAGGCGGGGCCATATCCCATCTAAACACACACACACACACAGACGGTGTGTTATCTGTGTAAAGGCGTTGAACACACTCGGGCGTTAAACATGGCGGCAGAAAGGAGTGTGTGTGCCAGGAGGAGTGGTCCCCTGCTGGCTGTGGTGCTGCTCTGCGTCCTGATGTCGGCGCAGGCCATCGAGTTCGGGGGCGCCCCGGGTCAGTGGGCCCGCTACGCCCGCTGGGAGGCGGGCGCGGTCGGCGAGCTGAGCTTCAGCCTCAAGACCAACGTCAGCAAGGCGCTGGTGCTCTACCTGGACGACGGCGGCAACTGCGACTTCCTGGAGCTCCTGGTGTCCGGCGGTCACCTGCAGCTGCGCTTCGCCATCCACTGCGCCGAGCCGGCCTCGCTGGCCATGGAGACGCGCGTCAGCGACGACCGCTGGCACATGGTGCTGCTCACGCGCAACTACCGCGAGACCATGCTGATGGTGGACGGAGAGACCAAGGTGGCCGAGGTGCGCTCCAAGCGCAAGGAGATGGCGGTGGTCAGCGACCTGTTTGTGGGCGGCATCCCGCCGGACGTGCGTCTGTCGGCGCTCACGTCCAGCACGGTGAAGTACGAGCCGCCGTTCCTGGGACTCATCTCCAACCTGAAGGTGGGCGAGATGCCCCCGACGCTGCTCAACAGCCAGGGCATCCAGAGCGACCTGGAGTACCTGTGCACCAAGCAGAACCCCTGCCTCAACGGAGGCTTCTGCTCCGTCCAGTTCGGGGAGGTCCACTGTGACTGCTCGCACACGCGCTTCAAGGGGAAGTACTGCAAGGAAGGTAAGGCAGATACACACACACACACACACACACCGCGGGGCAGACACACACACACACACACACACACACACACACCGCGGGGCAGACACACACACACACACACACACACACACACACACACCGCGGGGCAGACACACACACACACACACACACACACACACCGCGGGGCAGACACACACACACACACACACACACACCGCGGGACAGACACACACACACACACACACACACCGTGGGACAGATACACACACACACACACACACCGCGGGGCAGACACACACACACACACACACACACACACACACACACACCGCGGTGCAGACACACACACACACACACACTGCGGGGCAGACACACACACACACACACACACACACACTGCGGGGCAGACAAACACACACACACACACACACCCTGCGGGGCAGACACACACACACACCGCTCCACTCCTGGTGGTCATTCTCATGCCTGTGTCCAGTTTTCCCAGAGTAAAAAGTAGCCATTTATCCTCCACACACGCACACACACACACACACACACACACACACACACACACACACACACACACACACACACACACACTCCCTAGCCAACACTAGCATCCAGCCCAGGGTCCCTCACTGAGGAGGAGATCTCTTGCAGATTGGTTTCTACTGACACTGTTACTAAACCACATGGACTGCCTGGTGTCAGGCACTTCTGTTGTGGAGTGATGTAGCCAAAGTGAGTCATGTTAGTGAGCTACGTAAGCACCAGACTGTTAGTGATGAGATGTTTTAGTGGCGGAGTTTATGTAGTAAACAGCATATTGTCCAGGTGGACTAAGTGTGGTTAAATTACAGTCTCCTACGTTGAACACTCCCCATATACTTGTTGCCGTTGTTGGTGTGTGATATTTACATTGGTTAAGAATAGCCGTTGTTTGTGTGTGATATTTTACTTTGGTTAAGAATAGCCGTTGTTGGTGTGCAATATTTTATGTTGGTTAAGAATAGCCCACGTGTGTGATATTTTACATCGGTCAAAAATAACCTGTGTGTGTGATATTTTACATGGGTTAAGAATAGCCGTTGTTGATGTGTGATATTTTACGTTGGTTAAGAATAGCCTGCATGTGTGATATTTTACATTGGTTAAGAATAGCCTGTGTGTGTGATATTTTACATTGGTTAAGAATAGCCCGCGTGTGTGATATTTTACATTGGTTAAGAATACCCTGTGTGTGTGATATTTTACATTGGTTAAGAATAGCCCGCGTGTGTGATATTTTACATTGGTTAAGAATAGCCCGCGTGTGAGATATTTTACATTGGTTAAGAATAGCCCGCATGTGTGATATTTTACATTGGTTAAGAATAGCCCACGTGTGTGATATTTTACATTGGTTAAGAATAGCCCACGTGTGTGA
>NW_027468640.1:5150769-5153269 GCF_046254945.1 Alosa pseudoharengus | reverse complement strand
AGGCTACATGGTCCTCGCTTTAGATTGGGGGGCTGCAAAATTTACTACAAATAGGTAAGAAAGGTCTTATAAGCGTATTAGTTATCCACCTTTTTGTCTTACACCATTAACAAGCATTAACAAGCTGCTTGTTAACACTTACAACTGTTAACAAATATGCTTGTAAGTAACCTAAAAGGCTGCTTATTAACACTTACAAGCTGCATGTTAACAGTTAGTTAATGTTATTAAAGGATAACAACAGTTAACTAACTGTTAGTAATGAATTGTTAACTGCTTATTATGCACTGTTAATACCTAATAAGCACATGTTATTCTAAAGCGTTACCTGACTTATATGTAATATGTACTTGTGTATGTAATAATGATAATAACAATATGTTCTCATACTATTCAAATAATAATATCCATAATGTGTCAAATATTCATGTACAAACTATTTGTACAGGACATTGAAAACAAATTATTGTATAAATTTCATGCTAACTCTGTTGTACCCTTCAATTGAGGAAAAGTCATGAAACATGAAGCAAAAACAAAAAAGTGAACCATATATTTTATGATGTTAAACGTTGCTTGGGGTCAAATTGACCCCAAGGATAACATGAGGGTTAAGAAAGTCAGTTAGAAAGTTAAAATGAATAGTACAGCAAACACCTCCATAAACAGCACGTAAAGCTAGTATGATGAGTTGTGTAGAGCAAATATCTACACTATATCAATACAAAATTAGTAAACAATGTAATTACACATATCATAAACAACATATCATAAACATTGACCTTGTGGAAAAGCTGCTCATAGTATACTCAATATTAGAGTAGCAATAATGAAAACAACCGTTATAAGCATGTGATAACACGTTAATAATGACCTCCCCTGCACAGTGTGTTATAAACATGTAAGTAAGGGATAATGGACGACACGGTGGTCTGTTCACAGAAGTTAATGCACGGTCAAGGTTGTAAAACGTCCCCGACGCGAAGCGGAGGGCCGTTTAAACCTCGTAGTGCATTAACTTCTGTGAACAGACCACCGTGGAGTCCATTATCCCGCTTATTCCACTGTTGCCACTTGCGTTGTGTTCATTTCCTGTTACAATTTAAACGTTTTAATCGCTAAAACTGTCTTGTTTGTAGAACTAATTTCTTCCGACACATATCAACTAATTTCTCAACTCACAGGACAAACTGCCGTTACTAGTTCTAAATGGATGGTTGCTACGGCCAAAGGCCAGTCGTTAGTTTTATCTCTCCCGTTGTCAAGCGGGCGTATCCCAAGATTCTGATGAACTTTAGCTTTGAAACATCGCTATTTTACTTAGCCTGCTGTCATCCATCTAGCTAAAAGCCACCTCCGTCATATGCTACAATGTTGCAATGTTCTGAACGTCTGCATTTTACAGCTCGGATGCAATGTAGTAACACGTTTATAATGACCTCCCCTGCACAGTGTGTTATAAGCATCTAAAAACACGTTAATAATGACCGCCCCTGCGCAGTGTGTGTTTGTGTGGCACAGATGAGACTCCTGCAATCTGGCGTCTCTGAAAATGGAGTTAAATTGAATCTGAGTTTTTCTGCTTTCAACTTTCCTAAATGGTGTCTCGACTCTTTGTTGATTGAGGTCTTGGGAAGTCACTATTTGATTGGGTCAGCCATGGGATCAGGCTACAACACACACACACACACACACACACACACACACACACA
Source organism: Alosa pseudoharengus (assembly GCF_046254945.1). Classification (NCBI taxonomy): domain Eukaryota; kingdom Metazoa; phylum Chordata; class Actinopteri; order Clupeiformes; family Clupeidae; genus Alosa; species Alosa pseudoharengus. Next base: position 5,151,557 of record NW_027468640.1, on the reverse strand, counting down.
CACAAACAAAACCCTTCTCTCTCCCTCTTTCTCTCTCTCTCTCTCTCTCTCTCTCTGAGTCTAGACGGCATGTCTGCAACGTCTCATTTCACAGGACAAAAGTCGAGTTCCAGAAGCAACGAGGGGTTTTGCGTTTGAAAAGCTCGACCCAAATCTCTAGAGCTGGCAAACATGAGCTCCCCTCTCTTTTTTGTGGACACTTAAGACCCTCAAAAACACTCCACAGTAAATGTGGAATCTGAAAAAGGAAGCCCCCAAATAAAGCAAAAGAAAGCCTCTGAATATCAAAGGTAAGCGGGCTGTCCAGGCTATTGCGGCGCTTGCCTGTGCCTCGACGCTTGCATTTGTAGTGCATCCTGGGCTTTACTGGTAATGTCAAAGAAATGAAACAAATATTCTGCACCTCCTCCAGCTGCTCCTCACAGTCAGGTGGAGAATAGTGTCTTTGTGTGTGTGTGTGTGTGTCAGGAGGGGAAGACGCCTGCAGGATGTAGTGCCCTTTGCACCTCCTGTGTGTGTGTGTGTGTGTGTGTGTGTGTGTGTGTGTGTGTGTGTGTGTGTGCGTGTGTGTCAGGAGGGGAAGACGCCTGCAGGCTGTAGTGCCCTTTGCACCTCCTGTGTGTGTGTGTGTGTGTTGTGCTGTGTGCTGCTCATCTGTGCTGTTTGGCCTCTCTGACTGATGCTGCAGCACTAATGTATCTGGTGATCAGCTGTGTGTGTGTGTGTGTGTGTGTGTGTGTGTGTGTGTGTGTGTGTGTGTGTGTGTGTGTGTGTGTGACTGATATTGC
>NW_027468640.1:5143269-5148269 GCF_046254945.1 Alosa pseudoharengus | reverse complement strand
ATCTTGGATTTTCACAAATGAATCCAATTTCTGTCTTTTGGACTTTATCCTACTTTGCTGTATGGCATCAGCCTTATTTTGTTACACAGGGTGTCTGTGACAATCATTCCACTCCACTGTGTGTGTGTGTGTTGTGTAAATAATCTGGCTTCTCTCATTATAAAAGCTGACTGTTTTATCAGCCTATGACCAGCCACAGCCAATTACTGCAGCCGACAACCCTGAAAGTGTGTGTGTGTGTGTATGTGTAATCAACCCTGAAAGGTTAATTAACTAACCTCATCAGATGGATGTCTCATCCTGTGGTTAAAGAACAAAATAGATAGATAAATTAATAAATAGATAACTAGATAGATAGCTACATAAAAATAGTAAATAAATAAGAGAAAGTGTGCCTCAAAGGAAGTGTGCATACTATCAGTGCATTACACAGGAAGTGTGCATACTATCAGTGCATTACACAGGAAGTGTGCATACTATCAGTGCATTACACAGGAAGGTCATACTATCAGTGCATCGCACAGGAAGTGTGTCACACAGAAATTGTGTAAATTATCAGTGCATCACACAGGAAGTGTGTAAACTATCAGTGCATCACACTGTTTTGTGTACCAGTATACTCTGAGAAACAATGGCTTTGTGCCACCCCGCTTGCTATATGAATAGAGACACACACACTCACACACACACACAGGCTGTTTTCCACTGCGCTTGCTGTAAGAATAAGGGGTTTGTCAAGTTTTATGGGAGGCTATTATTCTGCGATACAATATTACCCCCAAGTAATTTCATTCTACATGAACACACACACACACAGACACACACACACACACACACACACACACACACACACACACACACACACACACACCACCATGTGTCTGATGTCTATTAAGTAGGGTGCAGTGACAGTGAATTTCCAACCTTGCTCCGCTGGTTCTGAGCAGCAGCCATTTTATTTTTTTATTTGATTTTTTCATCTATTTATCTGTGCTTTCCTCTGTTCTGTGTGATGTTTAATGCTGTAGATTACTACAAGTCTAGCAGAGACCCCCCCCCCCCTGCATGCTAAGACTTAATAGCAGTTTTATTTCTGAAATTAGACTACTTCCTGGAATCTGTGTCCCCCCAAGGACAAACGAGAGAGAGAGAGAGAGAGAGAGAGAGAGAGAGAGAGAGAGAGAGAGAGAGAGAGAGAGAGAGAGAGAGAGAGAGAGAGAGGGAGGGAGAGAGAGAGAGGGAGATGTATATGACGAATATGGCCGCAGGGAGCACAAACGTGTCCCAGCAGCGGCGACTAAGGCAGAATGTGGAGCATGGCACGTTTATGGCACATCAGTTGCGTTGGACGTTTATGTGCGGTTGACACCAGAGGTGATTTTTTGTCCTGAAAATAATATTAGTTTGTGTGTGTGTGTGTGTGTGTGTGTGTGAAAATTATATGAGTTTTCACATTCATCTGGCATTCTCTGTGTCCATTACTACACACTCACTCAGTCACTGAGCACACTCTAAAATGCAGCGTGCTGATTGGTCGGACCCACAAGCAAGGCTCTTAAAGGAAGTGATGTTTGACGCCGAGCACGCTGGGATGTGGGTGGTTTCCTCTTTCCACGACTCTGCAGCTGTGTGTGTGTGTGTGTGTGTGTGTGTGTGTGTGTGTGTGTGTGTGTTTCTGTGTTCCTTCTAACATGCAACTAATTCACTGGCAAGTGATTTTGTTTTCCAATGAAATTATCAAAGTAATCCCTTAGCAGTCAGGTGTCGAGCATGTGTGTGTATGCACACAGATGTGTATTTGTGATGTGTGTGTGTGTGTGTGTGTGTGCACATGTGTTTGTCAGAGAGATATTGAGTAAGTGTGCAAATGTTAACCACCTCGGTGTGAGAACAAACAACACCTCTCCATTTAGTGTGTCTTTTTAGGGGTTGTTTTTCACTCCCTTCCTTCCTTTCTCCCTCCATCCTTCTCCCTCTCTCTCCCTCCATCCTTATCTCCCTCCTTCTCTCCCTTCCTCTCTCTCCCTCCTTCTCCCTCTCTCTCCCTCCCTCCTTCCCTCCATCTCTCTCTCCCTCCTTCTCTCTCTCTCCCTCCCTCTCTCCCTCCTTCTTGTGTGTCTGTATTTGTTTGTTCAGACGGTGCTGTGTCCTGTCTCCCTCTCGTGACTAATGTTGTTGGGGAGGCCTCTGGCTGAGGATGTGTCTGAGGGGTGATTGAATAGCGATAACTCTCCCCTCTGTGATGTGTCTGTGTGTGTGCGTGTGTGTGTGCGTGTGTGTGTGTGTGTGTGTGCGTGTGTGTGTGTGAGAGAGAGAGAGAGAGAGAGAGAGAGAGAGAGAGAGAGAGAGAGAGAGAGAGAGAGAGCTGATTAAGGTGTCATCAAGTGAAGTTGACTTTTCTCGTCTTTATTTCCTGTGTTTTCCCTTCCGCTTATCAAATCCAGGAACCCATACAATACAGTAGGAACCATTAGAATGGTGTACAGGAACCCATACAATACAGTAGGAACCATTAGAATGGTGTACAGGAACCCATACAATGCAGTAGGAACCATTAGAATATGCTGGTGTACAGGAACCCATACAATGCAGTAGGAACCATTAGAATATGCTGGTGTACAGGAGCCCATACAATGCAGTAGGAACCATTAGAATATGCTGGTGTACAGGAGCCCATACAATGCACCATTAGAATATGCTGGTGTACAATAGGAATATGCTTGTGCTAGTGGGGACTGTGTGTGTGTGTGTGTGTGTCAGAGATTCTAGGCTGGCAGCTTTTGAAGTCCTTTGGTCTTTGTGTGGCAACACAGAGATTCATGCAGTCCCTTCCGCTGTTCCTCTGCACAGTGAGAGGGAAATTCAAATGAAAAATAAAAATAAGAATGGCATAACAGTTGCAGTGAATAATGTCAAATGAGCGCATGTGATCAAGCTCTTTTCTCCAGTCTCATAGTAGCACAAGCATCAGCAGCGAAGAGCACAGAGGGTAGTGGTGTGTGTGTGTGTGTGTGTGTGTGTGTGTGTGTGTGTGTGTGTGTGTGTGTGTGAGAGAGCGCAAGCTAGAAGAAAAAAAATGCAATTACCACTAAGATTTGGGGGCGATCAATCCGGTACGCTTCCCTCATTAATCTCTACATTTAATTTAGCCTCCAAACATTTCCTCTGACACACACACACACACACACACACACACACACACACACACACACACACACACACACACCACTACCCTCTGTGCTTTTCGCTGCACCAAACAACAGTGTTCTGCACCAACACTCATATGTCAGAGGAATGAACATCACTGGTGTGTGTGTGTGTGTGTGTGTGTGTGTGTGTGTGTAGAGAGGGCCAGAGTAGTGAACATCACTTGTGTGAGTGTGTGTGTGTGTGTGTGTGTGTGTGTGTGTGTGTGTGTGTGTGTGTGTGTGACCCTAGGAGCACACACACACACACTGGGAGCACACACACTCCTCTGTCACCCCAGTGTGTGTGTGTGGGACCACCCTAGGAGCACACACACACACACACTGGGAGCACACACACTCCTCTGTCACCCCAATGTGTGTGTGTGTGTGTGTGTGCGTGCGTACGTTTAGGGAGGGGCAGAGGAGAGAAGCTGCTGGAACACACACACACACACACACACACACACACACACACACACATAGCATAGTTACTTGGAAACATAGCATAGTTACATTTAAATTTGAAGTGTCTCTGCCCTGAAACCAGACTCCATACAGGTGCTGGGAAGTACATGGCTGAAAATGTGCCTCGGTGTCTCTCTCAACGTTATATAACCAACAAATCAGCCTCTTACTGTTACAGGGTGTGAAGGAGAGAGAGAGAGAAAGAGAGAGAGAGAGAGAGAGAGAGAGAGAGAGAGAGAGAGAGAGAGAGGAGGCTGGAGGAGAAGGGGAGGCATAAGAAAAGGGGAGAGGAGAGGAGGAGAGGATGGGGGGAGGATGAGAGAATGGGGGGAGGAGGAAAGGAGAGGAGAAGATGGGGAGGAGGAGAAGAGAGGAGAGGAGGAGAGGAGAGGAGAGAGGAGGAGGAGATGAGGAGAGGAGAGGATGGGGGAGGAGGAGAGGAGAGGATGGGGGAGGAGGAGAGGAGGAGAGGAGATGAGATGGGGGAGAGGATGGGGGGAGGAGAGGATAGGGGGAGGAGAAGAGGAGAGGAGAGGATGGGGGAGGAGGAGAGGAGGAGGAGGAGAGGAGAGGAGGAGGAGGAGGAGGGAGGAGAGGATGGGGAGGAGGAGGAGGAGGGAGGAGGAGAGGAGAGGATGGGGGGAAGAGGATGGGGGAGGAGGAGAGGATAGGGGGAGGAGAAGAGAAAAGGAGAGGAGAGGAGGAGAGGAGAGGAGAGGAGGAGAGGATGGGGAGGAGGAGAGGATGGGGGGAGGAGGACCATACGTCGAGGTCCTCTGATCACTCTCAGAACAAAGGCTACTGAGGCCCTCTGGCTGCACTGTTCACTGTTCACTACTACTGCTCTGCACTCTAAAGGGTTCGGCGCTGGGGCCAAAGGATGCTGCTTGGAAACGTAGCATAGTCACTTGGAACCATAGCATAGTTACTTAGAAACGTAGCATAGTCACTTGGAACCATAGCATAGTTACTTAGAAACGTAGCATAGTCACTTGGAACCATAGCATAGTTACTTAGAAACGTAGCATAGTCACTTGGAACCATAGCATAGTTACTTAGAAACGTAGCATAGTCACTTGGAACCATAGCATAGTTACTTAGAAACGTAGCATAGTCACTTGGAACCATAGCATAGTTACTTAGAAACGTAGCATAGTTACTTAGAAACGTAGCATAGTTACTTGGAAACATAGCATGTGTGTCACTTGGAAACTTGGGTACTAATTAGTCTAAATGGGCACTAGTTAGGTCTAAATGGGTATTAATTAGTCTAAATGGGTACTAGTTAGTCTAAATTGGTACTAGTTAGATCTAAATGGGTACTAATTAGGTCTAAATGGGTACTAA
>NW_027468640.1:5132573-5143069 GCF_046254945.1 Alosa pseudoharengus | reverse complement strand
AGAGAGATCCAGGTACACACGGGATGTGGGATCAGGGTGTGTGTTTGTGTATGTGTGTGTGTGTGTGTGTGTGTGTGTGTGTGTGTGTGTGTGTGTGTGTGTGAGTTGCATGTGTGTATGTGTGTGTTTGTGTTTGTGTGTGTGTGTGTGTGTGTTTGTGTGTGGTGCGCGTGTGTGTGTGTGTGTGTGTGCGTGCGCGTGTGTGTGTGTGTGTGTGTGTGTGTGTGTGCGTGCGTGCTATGTGTGTGTGTGTGTGTGTGTGTGTGTGTGTGTGTGCGTGCGCGTGTGTGTGTGTGTGTGTGTGTGTGTGTGTGTGTGTGTGTGTGTGTGTGCATGCGTGCTATGTGTGCTAGACTGTTGGCCTCTGTGTCTGTCTGCTGGAGCTTGAGTGTGTTCCAGATTGCATTTGTATGTGTCTTAACCCTTCTGTTATCCTCAATCTTACTGACACTTCTTTATCCTTTGGGGTCAATTTGACCCCAGCTAAATAAACCCTCAGAAAATGATTATAATTCATATTGTTACCCAGTTTGTTTGTGACAGGTACTTAACAAGAGTGTAATAACCACCATCAAAAGTCCTACAAAACAATCCCACCCCCCCACACCCCTTTATGAACCTTGGAACCCTGGCTGGCAATATCGCCCATCCAGTGTCAGCAGCCCAAAGGCTTGCTGTTGCTTCCCCTTTTTACTTTGACAGTCCTGCCAAAATGACTTATATGTAATATGTACTTGTGTATGTAATAATGATAATAACAATATGTTCTCATACTATTCAAATAATAATATCCATAATGTGTCAAATATTCATTTACAAAATATTTGTACAGGACATTGAAAACAAATTATTGTATAAATTTCATGCTAACTCTGTTGTACCCTTCAATTGAGGAAAAGTCATGAAACAAAAAAGTGAACCATATATTTTATGATGTTAAACGTTGCTTGGGGTCAAATTGACCCCAAGGATAACATGAGGGTTAAGAAAGTCAGTTAGAAAGTTAAAATGAATAGTACAGCAAACACCTCCATAAACAGCACGTAAAGCTAGTATGATGAGTTGTGTAGAGCAAATATCTACACTATATCAATACAAAATTAGTAAACAATGTAATTACACATATCATAAACAACATATCATAAACATTGACCTTGTGGAAAAGCTGCTCATAGTATACTCAATATTAGAGTAGCAATAATGAAAACAACCGTTATAAGCATGTGACAACACGTTAATAATGACCTCCCCTGCACAGTGTGTTATAAACATGTAATAACACGTTAATAATGATCGCCACGGCGCAGTATGTTATAAACATGTAGTAACACGTTTATAATGACCTCCCCTGCACAGTGTGTTATAAGCATCTAAAAACACGTTAATAATGACCGCCCCTGCGCAGTGTGTGTTTGTGTGGCACAGATGAGACTCCTGCAATCTGGCGTCTCTGAAAATGGAGTTAAATTGAATCTGAGTTTTTCTGCTTTCAACTTTCCTAAATGGTGTCTCGACTCTTTGTTGATTGAGGTCTTGGGAAGTCACTATTTGATTGGGTCAGCCATGGGATCAGGCTACAACACACACACACACACACACACACACACACACACACACAAATAAAACCCTTCTCTCTCCCTCTTTCTCTCTCTCTCTCTGAGTCTAGACGACATGTCTGCAACGTCTCATTTCACAGGACAAAAGTCGAGTTCCAGAAGCAACGAGGGGTTTTGCGTTTGAAAAGCTCGACCCAAATCTCTAGAGCTGGCAAACATGAGCTCCCCTCTCTTTTTTGTGGACACTTAAGACCCTCAAAAACACTCCACAGTAAATGTGGAATCTGAAAAAGGAAGCCCCCAAATAAAGCAAGCCTCTGAATATCAAAGGTAAGCGGGCTGTCCAGGCTATTGCGGCGCTTGCCTGTGCCTCGACGCTTGCATTTGTAGTGCATCCTGGGCTTTACTGGTAATGTCAAAGAAATGAAACAAATATTCTGCACCTCCTCCAGCTGCTCCTCACAGTCAGGTGGAGAATAGTGTCTTTGTGTGTGTGTGTGTGTGTGTGTCAGGAGGGGAAGACGCCTGCAGGCTGTAGTGCCCTTTGCACCTCCTGTGTGTGTGTGTGTGTGTGTGTGTGTGTGTGTGTGTGTGTGTGTGCGTGTGTGTCAGGAGGGAAGACGCCTGCAGGCTGTAGTGCCCTTTGCACCTCCTGTGTGTGTGTGTGTGTGTTGTGCTGTGTGCTGCTCATCTGTGCTGTTTGGCCTCTCTGACTGATGCTGCAGCACTAATGTATCTGGTGATCAGCTGTGTGTGTGTGTGTGTGTGTGTGTGTGTGTGTGTGTGTGTGTGTGTGTGTGTGTGTGTGTGTGTGTGACTGATATTGCGGTGCTCCCCAATGCATCAGGTGTCTCCTGAGGCTCCCAGCAGACAAGTTGTTCTTGTGTCAAATCAAAGAGGCACACAGTGGGGGAGTCAAGGGTGGAGGAGAAGAGAGGAGAGAAGAGGAGAGAAGACTAGAGGAGGAGAGGAGGAGAGAGGAGAAGAGAGGAGAGAAGAGGAGAGAAGAGAGGAGAGGAGAAGAGAGGAGAAGAGAGAAGAGGAGGAGAGAAGAGAAGACTAGAGGAGGAGAGAAGAGAAGACTAGAGGAGGAGAGAAGAGGAAGAGAGGATGAGATGAGACAAGAAGAAAAGAGGATGAGAAGAAAAGGAGAAGTAGAGGAGGAGAGAGGAGAGGAGAGTTTATGTATACAGACATAATCACACAGACACACACACACACACACACACACACACACACACACACACACACACACACACACACATATAAACCCCCCCCCCCCCCCCCCCCCCCCCCACACACACACAAGCTAGAAAGGAAAGACACTCTCTTAGCATTTCACACCTGAGGGTGGATGCAACATGGTGTGTGAGGGTGCCATCTTCTGCTATCTCCCTGACAAGTGATGGCATGGCGTAGCGTGAGGGGTGCGTGTGTGTGTGTGTGTGTGATGGTGGGGTGCTGCTCCACCCCCTGCTGCCTGTCAGAGCCGGTAATGTATGGCTCGTGTCGGCGAACAGATGTTGGGCAGGTGTGTGTTTTCTTTGCGGTAGGCGTTTACTTCAAACACATGGCTAACAGCCACCAGCAAGGAGCCGCGTGCTTCATTAGGAGTCCTCCCATCCACAGGGGGCAGTATTTAATAAGGTGCTTATTGATCCCACTGGACTGCACACTTGCTCAGCGCGCTGTCCACCCTGCCTCTGCAGCTGGCTGTTTAATTCTGGACAGATGGGACCACCTGCAGTGCTTATAAAGTGATGGAGACGCATAAGTCTGTGTGTGTGCGTGTGTGTGTGTGTGTGTGTGTGTGTGTGATGGGACCACCTGCAGTGTTTATATAGCGATGGAGACACACAATTGCACTGTAAAAAATAATAAGTAATGGTTACTTGAAAAAAGGGTGGAAACTCGTTGCCTTAAATAAGTTAAGTAAACAAAACTTTTCTCTTCCAAGTTATGTTTACTTGATGTCTACAAGTAATGCTTACTTAGAAGAAGTTATCCTTACTTAAGACTTTAAAGTTCTGGTTACTTACTTCCAACTAGTAAAGTTTACTTCATGCCCTCGAGTAAAGCTTACTTAAAAACAAAGTTGTATTTACTACTGTTAAATGAGTTACCCTTACTTTGAGTTGTAAAGGGTACTTTATGTTGGATAGTAAAGTTTACTTGCAGAATGTACACAAATAGTTGGCACTATTAGATTAGATAACTTTATTGTCATTTTGCAGAGTACAAGTACAAAGACAACAAAATGCAGTTAGAACTAGAAGTGCAAAAAAAGCAGAAAAATGCAATGTGATATACAAAGACAGGTGGTGCATAGACAGGATAAGAAATATGCGGGGTAAACAGTAGTATACAGTTGGTTTACAGAAGGTGGTTTAGAGTAATATAAATTAGGTATAAATATGTACAGTGTATTAGCAGAATAAATATGGATATTCGGTATGAACCATATAGACATATATGTACAGTATACAGCTATGTGCAGTGTGGTAACAGTACTGTAGTGCAGAAACAGTAACATTATAACAGTAGTGAAAATATGTGTATGTGCAGGATAAATAGTATGAAGAGCAGTAGAAAATGCCATGTATAAGTGTAATTACAGTATGTACATTGTCCGCGGGGGTGGGTGTCCCCCGTCAAGGTTTCCATGGTCATGGTGGACACCTCAACAGGCACAGGCAAGGAGGCATCGGGCGGGGGCTTAGTTGGTTGGTTGTCACCGGGATGCAGAGCTAGAGTTCAGCAGGGTGACAGCCGCAGGGAAGAAGCTTCCTCTGAACCTGCTGGTTCGGGTGCAGAGAGACCTGTAACGCCTCCCAGAGGGGAGTGGGGTGAACAGTCTGTGGTTGAGGTGAGAACAGTCTTTGATGATGCTGCGCGCCTTACGCAAGCATCACTTGCCCTGGATGGCCTTGATGGAGGGGAGTGAGGAACCGGTGATACATTGGCCAGTTTTCACCACCCTCTGCAGTTTTTTTCAGTCGTATTCTGGTGTAACCTCCATGTTTCAATCTGTAGTGTTTGAGCAACTGACCTCTGACTTCACATCCAAACAAGCACAACTTACATGTCCAGTTCATTGCTCTGCATTTTCAGTTTTCCAACTGCAAAAAGAAAAAGAGGGCAAAATTATTATCAATATGCATCTATTGGCCATGTTTAACTAAAACAGCTGATTAAGTTTATTACATTAAATGTTCATTTAAATTATTTCTCTAGAGACCTAATTAATACTGTTAAGCTAAAAATATTATGATTTGGCAACTGAATTTTCTCTATTGCTTCAGGCCTAGTACATTTATCACAATAGAATTTAAAATGTCAATCATACGTTGGAATTATATGAAGCCATTTTGCACCTCAATAACGGCACATTTGTTTAAATTCCACACACTGCTAACGTTACCTAAGTCCTCTTGCTAAATCACAACGAAAGATTTTAGATAAAAGACCATGGCTTTCTCAGTCAGTAAGGTTATGAGTCCAATTATCCTAATTGTTTTATCAATACAGTAGGAATATCGACGTAAACCATACACAGTTTAATCTTTACACGTTTTGAATCAACTTAGCATGCTAGCAAGCGTTTCTCATGAGAAACGTTAGAACTAAACTTCATTAAGAGCTCATGAAGACAACTGCTATTGGCAAATTTATACAGCCACCAGGCGCCACCACTTCCTCATAACTTCGATAACAAAAAATATCAAAGGGCTTGAATACCTAGAATATTTGTTTTCTGCTCTGCATGGTCTGAGGCAATGTTAACTCGCATAGCTGCTATCAGTTAGCTGCAAACTGTTAGCAGCTAGCGCATATATCGGCCACTTAGCAAGTTGAACTTAACATTACCCCAGCTGTTAATGAAACCGAATGTACAGTTTTGCACAAATGCTGTTAGTTCAACCTATACTGTAAACATTTGACACATTAATACATACTGTAAACTTACCGGACAGAGCAAGTCACTGGTGAAGCTGCGTTACACTCCCATCCCAAAAGTCAGCCACACCATAACACTGCCGACCGTTGGCTGTGGAATCCAGAATGCTCCCTCTGCTGACTGTGCGCGTGTGCACTGCTTGAGTCCAGTTTACTCAGGTCTGAAGTTGTGAAGCTTACTCGTGTATCTCAAGTTTTAGACCCCATTGATGCAAGTTCGGCACATTACTAATGTTACTCTAGTAAGAACACTAGGTCAGCCTATAGTAAGTAAAGTATACTTGTGTTACTGCAGTAAGATGTAATGTTATTTTTTACAGTGTGTGCTCTAATAAGCTGTGGACTCCCGGTCTCTGACTGCACTGCTGCTCCCTGGCTTATACATCATCAGGGCTGGGTAAGAGCCACATCTGGCATCAGGGCCACATCAGGGCCACATCAGGGCCACATCAGGGCTGGGTAAGAGCTACATCTGGCATCAGGGCCACATCAGGGCCACATCAGGGCTGGGTAAGAGCCACATCAGGGCCACATCAGGGCCACATCAGGGCTGGGTAAGAGCCACATCAGGGCCACATCAGAGCCACATCAGGACCGCACTGGGGCAACATCATCTTTCACTCTAACCCAGTTCTGTTGTTCACTGGATTTGGTTCTGTTTCTTCTGGTCCTGTTTCTCTTCCAGATCTTCCATGGGCTTAGGTGACACAAGACACACACACACACACACACACACACACACACACACACTCTCACACGCACACACACACATGCACATACACACATGCACACATGCACACAGACAGACACACACATGCACACACTCAGACACAGACACACACACACACACACATGCACACACAAACACACTAGTCACGATCCAGTAGCCGTGGGCAAAATGAGTCCAATCAGTTTAATCCTGCACGTCTTCAGAAGGGGGATGTCATGAGGAAGCTTAGTGTGACGGAGCGTTGTGCTGCCGTGGCGACAGCTGTTAGAAGATGGCGGCAGGTAAAAGAGTGGCGGAGGAGAGGCCCAGGTGACATCTGAGGGATGAAGAAGAGAGCATTCTGGGAATGTCGCTCACTCAGTCAGTCCGCAGGCATCTCATCTTCATTTCAGCTGGAAGCCACTCGTCACCAAATCAGGCGACGCCATGACAACAGGGGCTGCCAAACGCCACAAAGCGCCTCTGTCACACACCCCGCCCCACCCCACCCCACCCACACACCACCAGTTTGACGGATCACCTTGCCTGATTGGCATCAGGGGGGTGGAGCGAACAGCTTGTGTGTGTGTGTGTGTGTGTGTGTGTGTGTGTGTGTGTGTGTGTGTGTGTGTGTGTGTGTGGCCGTACATGTGTGTGTCTTTATCTGTGTGTGCATGTGTGTGTGTGTGTGTGTGTGTGTGTGTGTATGTGTATCTGTATCTGTATCTGTATCTGTGTGTGTGCGTGTGTGTGTGTGTCTTTATCTCTCTGTGTGTGTGTGTGTGTGTGTGTGTGTGTGTGTGTGTGTGTGTGTGTAAATAAACCATGTAAATCTCTCAGTATTAATTTGTCCTTGTGGTGTAAATGTGTGTGTGGAGAAGCTCTGGCTGATAAAACCTTTATCTAATTACAGTGGTGAGAGTGTCCAGCTAATAACAAGACAAACACACACACACACACACACACATCCAATCGGCCATAAATTAATATTAATCCGATCTCTATCTTGGATTTTCACAAATGAATCCAATTTCTGTCTTTTGGACTTTGTCCTACTTTGCTGTATGGCATCAGCCTTATTTTGTTACACAGGGTGTCTGTGACAATCATTCCACTCCACTGTGTGTGTGTGTGTTGTGTAAATAATCTGGCTTCTCTCATTATAAAAGCTGACTGTTTTATCAGCCTATGACCAGCCACAGCCAATTACTGCAGCCGACAACCCTGAAAGTGTGTGTGTGTGTGTGTGTGTAATCAACCCTGAAAGGTTAATTAACTAACCTCATCAGATGGATGTCTCATCCTGTGGTTAAAGAACAAAATAGATAGATAAATTAATAAATAGATAACTAGATAGATAGCTACATAAAAATAGTAAATAAATAAGAGAAAGTGTGCCTCAAAGGAAGTGTGCATACTATCAGTGCATTACACAGGAAGTGTGCATACTATCAGTGCATTACACAGGAAGGTCATACTATCAGTGCATCGCACAGGAAGTGTGTCACACAGAAAGTGTGTAAATTATCAGTGCATCACACAGGAAGTGTGTAAACTATCAGTGCATCACACTGTTTTGTGTACCAGTATACTCTGAGAAACAATGGCTTTGTGCCACCCCGCTTGCTATATGAATAGAGACACACACACTCACACACACACACAGGCTGTTTTCCACTGCGCTTGCTGTAAGAATAAGGGGTTTGTCAAGTTTTATGGGAGGCTATTATTCTGCGATACAATATTACCCCCAAGTAATTTCATTCTACATGAACACACACACACACAGACACACACACACACACACACACACACACACACACACACACCACCATGTGTCTGATGTCTATTAAGTAGGGTGCAGTGACAGTGAATATCCAACCTTGCTCCGCTGGTTCTGAGCAGCAGCCATTTTATTTTTTTATTTGATTTTTTCATCTATTTATCTGTGCTTTCCTCTGTTCTGTGTGATGTTTAATGCTGTAGATTACTACAAGTCTAGCAGAGACCCCCCCCCCCGCATGCTAAGACTTAATAGCAGTTTTATTTCTGAAATTAGACTACTTCCTGGAATCTGTGTCCCCCCAAGGACAAACGAGAGAGAGAGAGAGAGAGAGAGAGAGAGAGAGAGAGAGAGAGAGAGAGAGAGAGAGAGGGAGGGAGAGAGAGAGAGGGAGATGTATATGACGAATATGGCCGCAGGGAGCACAAACGTGTCCCAGCAGCAGCGACTAAGGCAGGATGTGGAGCATGGCACGTTTATGGCACATCAGTTGCGTTGGACGATTATGTGCGGTTGACACCAGAGGTGATTTTTTGTCCTGAAAATAATATTAGTTTGTGTGTGTGTGTGTGTGTGTGTGTGTGTGTGAAAATTATATGAGTTTTCGGTAACACTTTATAATAACTACACACAATTCATCATTTATTAAGCCTTTGTTACTTATTAGGTAATGGTTTGTTCATCATTAGTAGTTTCTTGTTCATACATAATTTATCATCAGTAAAGCATTTGTTCACACAATTATAAATGGTTTGTTCATAGTAAATAAGCCTATCCAAAAATATGTTTGTAAGTACATGATTTATACTTAATAAGTAATGAAACAACCACTTATAATGAAATCATTTTGTTATTATAAACCAGTTGCAAACTATTACAAAATGCTTTGATCATCATTTGTAAAGCATTGTTCCTATGTTGATTCTCATAAACAAAGTATTTGTACGCACAATTATAAATGGTTTGTTCATAGTAAATAAGCCTATATCTAAAATATGTTTATGAATTATTGTTAATACTTAATACATTTTGCAATAATATTTTGTTGATGAAGTAATATTTCCATTATTTAACAGTTGTTACATACACATGCACTAATGATTAATTAGGGTGAGGATACATATTGTATAAACCACTTCCTAATACTATAATTCATGATTAACTCAGGAGTTACAAGTGGTTAGTTAATGATATTTTGTGAGCTTATCTAAAGTGAGGACTTTCTATGCCTTGCAACACATTTTCAAATGAGTTGTAAAGATTACATTCACATTCATTCATTTAGCAGACAAGCGACGTAAACATGTCAATTAAATTGAAGGCCATTGACATAACAATGAAAGCTGGGAATCGAACCCCCAACTTTTCAGGCTATTGCATGCTAGTCCTGCTCCTTATCCACTACACTACCTTGGCCCAGACAGAAACCCCTACAACTATGCAAGAGTTTCTGTTTTCTTCTACTACACACTGTTATTAAACATCTGTAAAGTATTATTAAATGCTGTATTCTTCGTTTGTAAAGCATTATTCCTACATTAATTCTCATCTGTAAATCATGTTTACACACAGTTAAAAATGGTTTGTTCATAGAAAACACGCATATCTATATTATATTTTTGAATTGACTGTTGTAATACCACTGGGCAGAGGTAGTGTAGTGGATAGGGAGCTGGGTTAACATGCAGTAATCCATAAAGTTGGGGGTTCAAACCCCGGCGTCCACCAATGTGGCCTTGCCCTTTAATTTCATTGACATGTGTCGCTTTGGGTGAAAGTGTCGGCTAAATTAATAAATGCATGTGTAAACTTTATAACTCATTTGTAAATGTGTTGCAAGGCATAAAAGGTCCTCACTTTAGATGAGCTCACAAAATATCATTAACTAACCACTTGTAACTCCTGAGTTAATTATGAATTATAGTATTAGGAAGTGGTTTATAAAATATGTATCCTCACCCTAACTAATCATTAGTGCATGTGTATGTTACAACTGTTAAATAATGGAAATATTACTTCATCAAAAACATATTATTGCATCATTTATTAAGTATTAACAATAATGTATAAACATATTTTAGATATAGGCTTATTTACTATGAACAAACTATTTATAACTGTGTGAACAAATGCTTTACTGATGATAAGTTAGAAATTACTAATGATGAACAAACCATTAACTAATAAGTAACAAAGGCTTAATAAATGATGAATTGTGTGTAGTTATTATAAAGTGTTACCGAGTTTTCACATTCATCTGGCATTCTCTGTGTCCATTACTACACACTCACTCAGTCACTGAGCACACTCTAAAATGCAGCGTGCTGATTGGTCGGACCCACAAGCAAGGCTCTTAAAGGAAGTGATGTTTGACGCCGAGCACGCTGGGATGTGGGTGGTTTCCTCTTTCCACGACTCTGCAGCTGTGTGTGTGTGTGTGTGTGTGTGTGTGTGTGTGTGTGTGTGTTTCTGTGTTCCTTCTAACATGCAA
>NW_027468640.1:5110073-5117573 GCF_046254945.1 Alosa pseudoharengus | reverse complement strand
TTAACACTATAAACAGAGAGAGTATGTATCTAGTAGTGTTAACAGTATATCATCAGAAAGAGTATGCATCTAGTAGTGTTAACACAATATCATCAGAGAGTATGCATCTAGTAGTGTTAACACCATAATCAGAGATAGTTAACATTCACAATGTGGCTTTGAGTGTTAAAGCAGATTTGATCCCTGCATAGAGCTACTGTAGATCACGCTCACTTGGTCTCTCTCGCCTCCAGCAGGCTTCGTATGGCTTTTAGCACAAGTCTCCATCCACTGCATGTGCCTACATTGACAGCACATTTTGTGAACCTATTCGGGCAATAGGCAAATGCACGAAAGGCTCTTCAGGTAGCTCACTTGTTTCCAGTGGAGCCAGGTGTGTGGAACCTGCTGTTATTGTCAATGTAATTAGTGTCTACACGGACCCGGCTGGTTGTTGCACGTTAAAATTGTTATTATTGGGCAAACCATATTTTCATTTTTGGGGGAAGATGTAAGGAGCAGAATATAACAGAAAATGCCGTTACAACACAGCTAACGCTCCACCAGAGATAAATTAGCTTCCTGAAGAGCCTTCCGTGCATAAGGGCTGTTATTTGGCATTAGAGCGTTATTTGGCATTAGAGCGTTATTTGGCATTAGAGCGTTATTTGGCATTAGAGCGGAGGCTACGTGCAGTCTAGAACTGGTGCTTTCTGTGCATATGTGCAAACTGCAGAACTTGGAATGGTAACGACCTCTTATTGTTCATGCTGAGCCCTTTAGTAGGCCTACTCTAATCAACGCAACCAGTAATTATATTGGAAAACACAAAGTCCTTCAATTCATTTTCTTCATTACATTAGATATTAATCTTAATTTCCCCCTTTTTTACCATTTAATGTTTATTAGGGGGGCCTTAATTTGGGAACAGGCTGCCTTGATTCCTGCTTAATCAGCTGATGTGGGTTTGGCTAATCACTTAATTAATGCTGAACTACAGCATAGATTTTCTCATTAACCATTTTTTTTTTCTTAAATGCTCAGTGTTTAGATGTTTATTAAGTTTATGTTTAACGGGACGCATGTCTGAATTTATGTTTAATGGGACGCATGTCGGAATTTGAATAAAACATATATAAAGTCATTAGCTGCTTTATGTACAGTTTTTCATATAGCAAGATGAGTGTGTGTGGTGTGCGTGCACCTGATCCAGGGCTGCCCACTGCTCCGAGTGTGTGTGTGTGTGTGTGTGTGTGTGTGTATGTGTGTGTGTGTGCACCTGACCCAGGTGATGAGATTCCCAAAACAATGACGCTTCGAGCTGTATGCTTCAGATTAGGTGTGAGATTCCCAAAACTATGACGCTTCGAGCTGTATGCTTCAGATTAGGTGTGAGATTCCCAAAACTATGATGCTTCGAGCTGTATGCTTCAGATTAGGTGATGAGATTCCCAAAACTATGATGCTTCGAGCTGTATGCTTCAGATTAGGTGTGAGATTCCCAAAACTATAACGCTTCGAGCTGTATGCTTCAGATTAGGTGATGAGATTCCCAAAACTATGACGCTTCGAGCTGTATGCTTCAGATTAGGTGTGACTCAGGACACTGCTCGAGTCCCATGTTTGGTCCTGACCCGCCGCTGTTCCAAAGACTGGTCCTAATCAGGAGATTATTGACTTGGAGCGATGATTGTTTGTTCTCATAAAGTGCCATGCTCATGTACAACTCCGCTTGACTGGTGTTTGCAGTCAGAATTAATAGTGGATCTGAAATGCAGAGCCATCAGAGAGGTAACTTTCTTCCCTCATACTGCCCTCAACTACTTTTAGCAACATTTTTTTCTATTTCTTTCTCTTTTTTATGCCAATTTGATATGCATCTGCCTTGTCAAAACCTTAATCAATACAGGGAGTAATTTTGTGGAGCTGCCTATCTGGGCAGCTAGATAACAACTCCCATGGCTTTGCAGCAGTATTCAGAGACGGTGTTGAAAGAAATCAATAATATCCAATTTTGTGGTTTTCCAAAGCCAAGACGAGGAGTTTGACATTAGGCAAAAAAACTGTTGCATAACATGCAAATAACCAACAACAACCCTGATGCTCTTCAGACAAGACCTCCCTTGGTGTTTAAAGGCTTGGCATTTTTCACTTTGAGTTTTGTTCTCTCTTAAGTATTCCTTTTCACTCTCTCCCTCTCTTTCTCTCTCCATCAATCTCTCCCCCTCTCTCCCTCCCTCTCTCTCTCTCTCTCTCCATCAATCTCTCCCCCCTCTCTCTCCCCCTCTCTCCATCTCCCCCCCTCTCTCTCCCCCCACTCTCTCTCTCCCTCTCTCTCTCCATCAATCTCTCCCCCCTCTCTCTCTCCCTCTCTCCATCTCCCCCCCTCTCTCTCTCCCCATCTCTCCATCCCTCTCTCTCTTTCTCTCCCTCCCTTTCTCCATCACTCTCTCTCTCCTCTTCTGCGGTTCCTGCATGCAGAGTAAGGGGACCACATTAGCTTCCCCCTGACCCAGGTGCAGTAAGCGGCTCATGTTTGTCGTGGCTGCCTGTGTTGTGTCCTCTGTCGTCTGGTTAATAGTTGTGTGGAGAGTGAAGAGCAGCTCACCTGCAGATTATCTGCACATCTCCTCCCTCAGTCCATCACGCTCTCCTGCCCTTCAGTCTGCCCCCAAAACGTGCACACACACACACACGCGCACGCGCACACACACACACACACATACACATACACATTCACATATACATACACACACACATGCACGCGCACGTGCACACACACACACACACATACACATACACATTCACATATACATACACACACACATGCACGCGCACGTGCACACACACGCACACACGCACACGCACACGCACAGCACGCGCACGCGCACACGCACACGCACACACACACACACACACACACACACGCACATGCGCACATACACACACACACACACAGAGACAAGCACACACACAGAGACAAGCACACACACACACACACACACACACACATACACACACACACAGAGACAAGCACACACACACACACACATACACACACACACAGAGACAAGCACACACACACACACATATACACACACACAGAGACAAGCACATACACACACACACACACATACACACACACACAGAGACAAGCACACACACACACACACATATACACACACACAGAGACAAGCACATACACACACACACACACACACACACACACACACAGAAAAGCATATCTGACACACACACAAAAAGCGTTGTTTTTGTTGTTGTTGCTGTAGTGTCATTTCTGGCATCTGGGGGAAAATAATGAAGGTGAGTGTCTGGCTCTGGACAGTTAGACATAATATGTGTCTCTCAGAAAATACAGGGTCAAAACAGGTCAGCTGATTTCCCCACAACAACGTGACAGGCCGTCTGAAAGTATTAAAAGTATTTTTTTCTTCACCCCGGAGACATGCTAATGTCGCTATGGAGACAATGTCCTGGTTTCCTCAGAGGACCTGTGTTATGGAGGACATAGAGCGCAAGACACCGCTAGTGTCGCTATGGAGACAATGTCCTGGTTTCCTCAGAGGACCTGTGTTATGTAGGACATAGAGCGCAAGACACCGCACCGGACAACAGCAGACGCTAGACGGCTCTAGTTTCATTATTGACTGTTCCGAGGCCAGCGTTCGGCGGCTGTGTTGTTGACTGGGCGAGAGTGGACTCGGCTCAATGCTAACACACCCACACACACACACACACACACACACACACACACACACAATAAGGGATCCAGCTCAACACACACACACACACACACACACACAGGCATCCAGCACAATTGTCACTAAATCTGCCTCTGCAGTCTTCCTTTCGCAATTCATTAGCGCTGAATGGGGTTCTGTCGGCGTGGCGGGTTTAACAGGGGCCTTGCTGAGCACCTGCGAGTGCCGAGCGTGCTGAGCGTGCCGAGCGCGCGGCGCTGAATAGACGCAAGAGATTTATGAGGGGGATCTCCGCACGCGACGCCCAGACTCCAATTCCGCCACAAAGTGAGAAAGACAAAAGATAAGTCTGAGAGAGCGAGAAAGGCGAGAGAGAGACAGAGACAGAGACGAGAGACAGAGATGAGAGAAGTCGGAAGACAAAGCCCAATCTGAGAGGGAGTGGGTGAGGTGGAGAAATAGACTCTTAATCTACTGCCCCAATTTGTGCCTTTGTTGCTCTCCATGTTTGTGCCTTATTGCTGCTGATTTGATTGTTGTTTTTTCCTTCTCATTCATGGTGTTCTCTCTGCTTCCTCCTCGTGTTCTCTCTGCTTCCTCCTCCTGTTCTCTCCTCCTCGTGTTCTCTCCTCCTCGTGTTCTCTCCTCCTCCTGTTCTCTCCTCCTCCTGTTCTCTCCTCCTGTTGTCTCCTCCTCCTGTTCTCTCCTCCTCCTGTTGTCTCCTCCTCCTGTTCTCTCCTCCTCGTGTTCTCTCTGCTTCCTCCTCCTGTTCTCTCCTCCTCCTGTTCTCTCCTCCTCCTGTTCTCTCCTCCTCCTGTTGTCTCCTCCTCCTGTTCTCTCCTCGTGTTGTCTCCTCCTCGTGTTCTCTCTGCTTCCTCCTCCTGTTCTCTCCTCCTCCTGTTCTCTCCTCCTCCTGTTCTCTCCTCCTCCTGTTCTCTCCTCCTCCTGTTGTCTCCTCCTCCTGTTCTCTCCTCGTGTTGTCTCCTCCTCGTGTTCTCTCTGCTTCCTCCTCGGGTTCTGTCCCGGGCCTTCTCCCTGTCCTCCTCGGGTTCACTCTGCCCTGATGCGTTTCTAATGCGTTGTCCACAGTCATTGTTCATGTCCCGTGATGCGCTGGTGCACACATGACCAGATCCATGCAGATTTGTCCTCACAGCATTCGTCTTTCTGCTGCTATCCTTCTGCTAGCAGCAAGAATTCAGACTACAAAACTGCTGCACTAACTAAACGAGGTGTGAAGCTAGGTCCAACCTGACTTTGCTTACAGATTGGCGTCAAATTGTGCTCTCACAACAACCATGCCATTATCATAAATAGGCTAATATCACCCTAAGGTCGCCTTCAAGAAAGCAAAACGATGCTTTGAAAACATCTGTTTCGCTGGGAGGGCAAGGGGGTAGCAACAGGACAACAGTACAGAGACTGACAGGTCCGGTGGTAGGGCTAATGTTATGAGATTGTTAAAATACGGGATATTTACGGGAAAATATTAAAACGGGAAGACAGCGGGAAAAAAGTTCAAATACACGAGAAGTATGGTATGCTCTTGTCTCCAATAAGGATGCATTTTGATGACTTCTGAGTGCTAAATGGTGGAGAGCAAGTTGAGCATATCTGATTGGTGCAGGTGAGTGCACCTGGAGTTGTTAAGGGAACAGGGGGAGAAAAAGAAAAGTAGTCTCCGTCCACCTCTGGACTTATTAGGATCATCTTTTAAATCGGATCTCCCCTCCTCTCGCACTGGGCAACGTGGGGCCGATTATCCTTCACAGTGGACTGGTCAGAGGAGCCTAATAGGCTGTGATCACTACACCATGTCAGCCAATGCCCTTAGTTGTCAAATGTGGGCTAAGGATTAAGCACCACTGCTCTGCCAATTTCAAATAACACACACGTGTGTGTGTGTGCGCGTGCATGCGTGCGTGCGTGTGTGCGTGGCCCATCTTAAGTAAAGTGTACATGTGTGCAAGCCAGTATGACGTATGTAAAAAGGCCTTGCTCTGCTGATGTCAAATGAGCCATCCCATAATCTCTTCTAAGCCTGCGCTCCCTAATTTGGCCTGTTTGTACTGGCACTTGCTGTTTGGTTGCTGAGCTGAACATGTCTTAGTATTGCTATTATTTTTTTTTTTTTTTTTTTTGGTCTTAGGTTTGCTCGGCAGATCCCTGAGTCAACACGCTGCCATTGTGGTGTATTGCTAGTGTGGTTATGAAATATTCATGGTCCCTGTGCCAGGGTGCCACCCTGTAAACACCACTGCCCGCTCTAAGGGCATTCTGGCCAGGGGCACTCTACCGCAGGGAGGGGCTGACTACATATTCAATTGGCATCACTAGGGAAGTGCAGAATGAGAGAGAGGGGGTTGACACTTGTATTAAACCATTGTGTATCTTTCTCACACAATTAGAGAGAGAGAGAGAGAGAGAGAGAGAGAGAGAGAGAGAGAGAGAGAGAGAGTGACCATAATCTTAACAAGCTTTTTAAACATTTAAACAATCGCTCTCTCTCTCTCTCTTTCTTTCTCTCTCTCTTTCTTTCTCTCTCTCTATCTCTCTCTCTGCTGTTCTCCTGGTTCTTTTGAAGAGGTGTGTTGTAGCTATGAGGGAGCTGGTTCAGATCGTTTCCTGTTGTCCTTTCACTCTGTCCCAATCACACTGTCCTCCATCTGTCGATCAATCCCTTCATTTCCCATGTAAGAGGCCCTCTGCTCTCCCCACACACACACACACACACACACACACACACACACACACACACACACACACACACACACACACCTAAATCATTTCCTATGTAAGAGGCCCTCTGCTCTCCCCACCTCCTCCTCCTCCTCCTCATCACATATCCTGCTCTCAGACTTTTTCTCTCTTTTGACTCCCCCCTCATACACACACACACACGCGTGCGCACACACACACACACTCACTCACACACACACACACACACACACACACACACACACACACCTAAAACCCTACACTGCACCTGCCTCCTCATTTAGCCGAGATAAGGACAGCCCTCCCTAGTGGGCTTCAGGTGTCAATACTAATATACAAGAATCATCGATAAACTGTCAAGATGGCACCACACACACACACACACACACACACACACACGTCAACGCCACCACACCCCACACCTCTGCACCCCAATCCAATCCCTGTAGTGACCTTTGCTGTAGCCCTTCTCTAACTGTCTTTTTTCACACACTTCCCCCCCCTCCACCACACACACACACACACACACACAGACACACACACACACACACACAAACACAAACACACACACAGGGTGTGTCCCTATCGTCAGGCCTTGAAGTGGTAATCTTATGAAAATGTAAGTTACACAATATGGATGAATGCAAATAGCCAGAGGGCATTACATTTTTAATCTGAGCAACTTGGATTACTAGCACAGGTTTACCCCCCCCCCCCCCCAGACCCTGATCTACATGTCACTGGAGAATATTTGCTTAACCTTCAATCTCAATATGTGTATAGCTCCATGATTAATGCAGCCCTGTTCCATGCATGTGTTATGGTGATAAGTCATGATTCTGAAGAGGTGAAATACTCTCGCTCTCTCTTTCTCTCTCACACACACACAAACACACACACACTCACACACACACACAAACACACACACATATACACACTCACACACACACACACACACACACACACACACACACAGACACACACACACACATACCCATGCCTCTGTGTTGCCGATGCTCACTGACATCAAGCAGGGTGAGCTGGTGACTGCATTGTACTCAAATTCTGTAGTGGTGTCTGT
>NW_027468640.1:5085073-5092573 GCF_046254945.1 Alosa pseudoharengus | reverse complement strand
CCTGCGCCCAGGTCACTTGCATCGACAGCGATGGAAAAGGGGCGCGAGAAGTCGGGGGCAGCAAGCACCGGCGCGGTGGTCAACAGGGCTTTTACAGACTCAAAGGCGACCTGAGAACGAGGAGTCCACTTGTAAGACACCTTCGAACTAAGCAAATCTGTAAGAGGTGATGCAACTGCAGAAAAATTCCTACAAAACGAGCGGTAGTAACCTACCATGCCGAGGAAACGGCGAAGCTCGCGGCGAGTGGTTGGAACAGGATAGGTCAAGATGGCTTCGACCTTGGCCTGGACTGGCCGTACCTGTCCACGCCCAACCACTTTACCCAAATAAGTGACCGTAGCCTGGCCAAATTCGCATTTGGCCAGGTTAATGGCCAGATTTGCATCAGACAAGCGTTGTAACACAGTAGAGAGGTGAGTAAGGTGTTGCCGCCAGGTGGCGCTATAAATCAACAAGTCGTCCAAATATGCTTCGCAATTAGACACGCCATCAAGAATGCTATTAATCAGACGCTGAAATGTGGCGGGCGAATTACGAAGCCCAAAGGCCATTACAGTATATTGCAGAAAGTGATCAGGTGTGGCAAAGGCCGAGATTTCCTTGGCACGGGCAGAGAGTGGTATTTGCCAGTAGCCTTTTAACAGATCAATCTTACTCACAAAAACAGCCGAGCCTAACCGATCAACGCAATCATCGATGCGTGGCAGGGGATGACTATCCGGTTTTGTAACCGCATTGACTTTTCTAAAGTCCGTGCAGAAACGCATAGAACCATCAACTTTAGGCACCAACAAACATGGACTACACCACGGACTACAGCTGGACTCTGCAATGCCGTTCTCTAACATGAACTTCACCTCTTTCTGAAGCAAGCTTCTCTTAAGTGGGTTTGCACGATATGGATGTTGCTTAATTGGGCGCGTTGCACCCACGTCGATATCATGAACAATTGCAGTTGTCTGGCGAGGCACATCAGGGAAAAGATCCTCATACTGTTTAATAAGCTCAACGAGATCTTCACGATCTGGGGCAGGCAAATGCGACAAAAATGAATTCAAGTTACACAGAACCTCAGAATTCTTCATTCTGCCCTCAATCACCTCAACCGACGGAAGGCGGCCCTCATCTTCACATAAGGAACCCGATACGGCACCTTGATTATCAGACGAAGAGGCAACTTCAGCACCACATGCAGTGGACAACGCCACTTTTGAAGCGAGAGCGTCGCAATCAAACTCCGAAGAACTGCCCGAAGACTTAGATTCAGGAACAGACTGTCCGCGTTCACAATAAAGTTTCAAGCGATTAATGTGACACAGTGTGGTTTTCTTTTTACGATCTGGGGTTGAAATGACGTAGTTGAGACTGTTCACTCGCCGCACAACATTGTATGGTCCACTGTAACGAGGTTGCAATGCAGCGCCCATCACAGGAATCAGGACCAACACGCGATCACCGGGGTTAAATTTACGCGCAACAGCCTTTTTGTCATACCTCTGCTTCATGCGTTTTTGGCACAGCCCGAGATTGTCTTTAGCCAACTCACATGCACGACCGAGCCTGAAACGCATTTTAGAGACATAATCAGACAGGTCACAATATTCTTTGCTTTCTGTTAAAAATGACTCGTGCAGCAATTTCAGAGGTCCACGAACCGTGTGGCCGAACACAAGCTCCGACGGACTGAATCCCAAACTCTCTTGTACAACTTCTCGTATAGCGAAAAGAGCCAACGGCACACCCTCATCCCAATCTCGCTCGAACTCGAGACAGAAACTTTTAAGCATCGACTTCAAAGTGAGATGGAACCTTTCCAATGCACCCTGAGTTTGAGGTCGATATGGTGTGGACTGCACATGTTTTATTGCGAGCTGACGCATAGCCTGCGCGAATACACGGGACATGAAATTAGTTCCGCGGTCAGTCTGCACGGTCTTAGGAAGGCCAAACAACGAGAAAAAATTAATCAAAGCCTTAACAATGGCAGGAGCATTAATTTTTCGCAAGGGGACAGCATGAGGGTACCGTGTTAACGTACACATAATTGTGAGGAGGTATTGATTTCCCGACTTCGTCCGAGGCAACGGGCCAACGCAGTCCAA
This sequence comes from Alosa pseudoharengus, assembly GCF_046254945.1. NCBI lineage: Eukaryota > Metazoa > Chordata > Actinopteri > Clupeiformes > Clupeidae > Alosa > Alosa pseudoharengus. The sequence continues at coordinate 5,090,468 of NW_027468640.1, read as the reverse complement.
AATTATGTGTTCAAACGGCTCTGTGGAGACAGGAATGGGCTGTAACGGTGCAGGGGGAATAACCTGATTAGGCTTTCCCGTAACCTGACATACATGACATGTTCGACAATGTTTAGCAACATCACTGTTAATACCTGGCCAATAAAAATAACGTGTGATACGATCCGATGTCTTAGTCACACCAAGATGACCAGAGAAATGATGATCATGACCAACACTCAATATGTGACCACGATAACAAGTAGGGACCACAATCTGATAGAGTATTCTCCATTCATCCTGCGCAGAGGCCGCAAGGGGTCTCCATTTGCGCATTAAGACCCCATCTCGCAAAAAGTAGCCACAAGGTGAATGCTCAATATCTTCTTCAGACATAAGGTCAGAGAAGAGCGAAGCGAGAGACGGGTCATTAATCTGTTCCTTAATTAAGTGCTCACGACTAACCGACACCTGCGGAACATTACACAGTGAAGCGGAATTCGTCGGCAAATCACTATCGACAGTAAGTGAGGGTTGCACTAGAAAGGTATCGCAAAGATTAATTAGTTCATCCTCAACCTTGGTCTTTTCTTCACGCTGCGCCATAGCACGCGTAATGACACTAGCCTGAAAAACCTCCGGAAAATTCTCATTTAAATCATCTGGACATTGAGAAATTGGAGAAGTCGTTACAACGGGCAAGGGAAAAACAATGCCACCCATAACATCGTTGCCCAATAACACTTGCACATTTTTAACTGGGAGAGTACGACGTACACCCATTTTAAAGTCACCAGTAACTAAATCTGAAACGAGGGAAACGTTGTGAAGTGGAACATTCACAAAGCCCATTTCGAAACCTTGAACAAGGACATTTTCACCGGTATAAGACTCATTATTAAATGGCAAAACACTCTCCAGGATGAAACTTTGCGAAGCAGCTGTGTCCCTAAGAATTTTAACAGGCATGCGCCTCTCGCGCTCACCTGACAAAGCGACGTAACCCGTTGAAACAAACGGAGCAAAAACATCACTGATATTCTCGTCTTTCCGAGACGTCGAGGGGAATGTGGAAACACAAAGACCCACATTAGGGTCATTTTTACGATTGGACAGCGACTTATTTCCACGCTTCAATTTAAAGCAATTAGCCATAACGTGTCCACGCTTATTACAGTGCCCACAAATTAGTTGATCATTTGAACGAGTCACACGATTAACATCAGATTGAACAGTTTCCACTACATTTTCTTTAAAATTTCGGTGACCGGTAAAATTTTGGTAACCGGTGCTCTGAAACTTAACAGGGTAGGAGATCGCATCCCTTCTTGCAAGTACGTATTCATCACCAAGTACAGCCGCGCTAGATGGTGTCAGATCTTTGTGTTCACCGATATAAGTAGCTACATTCTTGGGCAGAGAATTCCTGAAATCTTCAACAATGATTAATTCTCGAAGACCCTCAAAAGTTGTAATATTTTGCGAATTAAGCCACCGATCAAACAACATCTCCTTCTCACGAACAAACTCCACATAAGACAGCGAGTCGCGCTTCTGGTAATTACGAAATTTTTGCCTGTAAGCTTCGGGCACCAGCGAGTAAATGTGCAACACCGCTTGCTTTACTTTATCATAATCCGCGGCATCCTCTAAAGATAAAGAGGAATAGGCCTGCTGGGCCTTGCCTTGGAATATGCTTTGCAACGTCATTGACCACACTTCGCGAGGCCATTTAAGAACTGTAGCAACTCGTTCAAAATGTGCAAAAAACTTATCCACTTCCTTCTCATTAAAAGGAGGAACAAGCCTAATATTTCGTGTGACATCGAAATGAGTGACAGGGATATGAACACCAGATTCGCGAGCTTTAATCTCTAACTCTTTTAAGCGAATAGCCTGGGTCATCTCCAAGTCTTTTATTCTCAACTCATGCTCTCTGCGCTCACGCTCGCGTACTGCTAGTCTATCCGCCTCTAGTTGCGAATTCTCCCGTTCCCAAGCTATCTCCTTTTCACGAAGCTCTAGACGTCTCCACTCTAAAGCACTTTTAGTAGGTGTAGGATCAGAAAGGGGAACAGATTTACCCGGAGTCGGCCGAGAAGGGCTTTCAGGACTTCCCTTTTCCAGCACTCCAAGTTCACGCAAGTCAGCCACTAGTTTATCAAAAAGTTCCGACTTAGAAGGCGAACCACGTACTTCCAATTTATAATGGCCGGCGATACGGACAAGATCATCGCGCGTACTAGATAATAACGCATCCACAGCATGAGCCTCAACAAACGCTTCGAGGTCAAACATAATATGCGTCGTAAAGGTGACAGTTAAACAAATTAGACGAGTGAGGGGGGAATACAAAAAAACGACTTACTCTATGGCACACTCCAGACAGGACCGTCGCCCACAGGCGCGCACCCTACCTACACGGCGGAAAGACGCCAAAAACAACCCATTATGGGAAAAATCCGAATATGACTAATAAGTCAAAAAAATTGGTTCAAGACCGGAATACGAGCCCCCATTATTATGTTACGAGACCATACAATTGAAATAGATGGTTCACCATAACATAACAAAGGCCAGAGAGAAGTGACGGTTTAAGGATATTTAATTGAACAAATAGCCAGAAATAATAGTTGTTAACAGTGCGTTGTTTGACAAAGATGAATAAAACGCAACGAAAAAAACAACAGAACAAGCTGGTGCGTTAACGCTAAAGAGTAACAAAACAGAAAACAAACCCTGTGTCTGACTGACTCAAAAGAAAACCAAGCTGACTCCCGACTGTAAACAAAAGACAATAAGGATCGGTGAGTCTTCTCGAGTCTGCTTCACTCCCTGGGCCTGTTTCTAATAACGTGCAATAACCCGCCACCAAACACCACCCGCTCAGATAACTATAAATAAAGTACAAGTGCTTTACAAATAGCCTGTATACGTGAGTGCTAACTTAACGAACGTAGGTTTCAAACAAAGGGAAAATGGCGAGGCCAGAGGACGACGCAGTGCGACGCTGCCAGCAGTTTCTGCTCTGAGAGAGGCGAGAGCGAGGAGCGAAAAGAGACCTCCTTCTAGGACGCGGCCGTCTTATATAGGCCCTGCCCCGCCCCGCAATCGGCCCACACTCGGGATGACCTAGAGAGGGAGACAGAAACAAGACAAGACAACCCACGCGCCACAGCGCAAATAGGCAACGCAATATTAATGCTATAGGAGCATCTGCGTAACAGTGTGCGCCACCCTTGTCGCTGTCGCTGGCACTGGCGTGCTCAGGAGAGGGTGGCACGTGGGTGCCGGAGTCGGAGCCAGAGGAAGTTGTGAGTGCCGGTGCTGATAAATGCGGGTGAGCCTCCATCTGGCGGAGTCTGGCGTTTTAATTGATAGGCAGCAAGCCGAGGCCGCTGCTCGGCCGCCAGTGGCCGGGATAAGCAGGAAGTCTACCGGTGCGTTTCCCAGGCCCTATCAGTCTCGAGCCGTGATGAATTGCCTCTCCCAGGCAACCGCCTCAGCAGGAAAATTGCCATGGCAACACAAGCAGGTTGAAGTTTGTGTGTGTGTGTGTGTGTGTGTGTGTGTGTGTGTGTGTGCGCTTGTGTGTGTGTGTGTGTGTGTGTGTGTGTTTGAGTGCGTATGTGTGTGTAGATCTATGCATGCATCTGTGTGTGTGTGTGTGTGTGCGCGCGCATGTAAGTCTGTGTGTGTGCGCTTGAGTTAAACACTTGTTTGGAACTTGTGAACAATCCATCTTTGCCTTTGGTTGTCAGCCTGGTGTTGTATGGATGAGGCTCCTGTTCAAAGCTACAGGCTACTGAGTCCTGATTCAGCTTGTTCTCGGCTAGCATAACTGGCTACTGGCTACTGACTGTCCAGAAACCTGCCAGGAAGCAGAGAGGCCACTTTGCTGTGAAGACAGACAGTTCTGCTCATACAGTACCTTGCTCATGAGGAGCACTATTTTTTGATTAGCTAGCAGGTGTCACATCATTTCTACATAACAGCAGAACTATAAAACTATGAAGTAGATCCGGTAAGAGTCTAATCACCACTCTATGTCAATGGGCTGGAAGCATTAAATGGCGAATAACAGCCATAGTGAATTAGGATTGATTTACTCATCCAATATGTTTGTATAATGGGACACATTGTCACCCCTTTATCCTTTATTCCTTATTCCTCATTTCTCCAGCTCTCTCTCTCTCTGTGCGGCTCCTGAACCCGTATTAATTCAGCTCCGTCCAGCATGGACGCCTGTGGACAGCGTCCTTTTCCGAGAGACAGGTGACATTCTGCAGGCGTCGCTCAATCTGCACATCAGTGCGTGGGAGCGGGGGAGCGCTGTCCCGCGCCTCTCTGCAGGTCACTGCCCTTCTGCGGCTGACCGAGGGGCCTTGTTGTGGAAATGTCACCGCCGCCATCAAGGTGGCTGTGGCACTACGGTGGGGTTGGGCTGGGCTAGGCTGGGTTGGCCTGGGTTGGGCTGGGTTGGGCTGGGCTGGGCTGTGTTGGGTTGGGCTGGGTTGACCTGGGCTGGGCTGGGCTGGGCTGGGCTGGGTTGGGTTGAGCTGGGCTGGGCTGGGTTGGGTTGGGCTGGGTTGGGTTGGGTTGGGCTGGGTTGCGCTGCGCTGCCAATATGGCGTCATCACAGAGTTCTGTGCGATCCAACCATAGGAGCGGGAGGGGTGACACACTCCCATAACTACCCCTCCCCACCACCGGCCGAGAGAAAGAGAGAGTTCTGCCCGGACATGATCCTGGCAGCTCAGAACCGTGGCACTGACCCAGAATGTGATGAAGAGTGCCACTTCGCTCCGTGCCACTGCCCGCCATGCGCCACCCTCCGCCCCCACCCCCTCCACCCCCCTGGTGCCGCTCTGTGCAGCCCAGCGGAGAGCACTGCGCCTGGGCATTAGTATTCTGCTCAGCCCCTGCTCCAGCCTGGCCCTGGCTTTGTCTGCCGGATGCCCGGTCAGAGCTGGGCTAACACTGCACGCAGTCCCTCTCTCCCCCTCTCCCTCCCTCTCTCGTTCCACACTTCCTCTCTCACTCTCTCTCTCTTCCTTACTCCCTCCCTCTCCTGCTGTCTCGCTACATCTCTCACTCTCTCTCTACCTCCCTTACTCACTCCCTCCATCTCTTTCTCTCTTTCCCTTGCTCCCTCTCTCTCTCCCTCTATCTCCCTCTCTCTCTCTCTCTCTCTCTCTCTCCCTCTCTCACTGGCTCACTCTGCATCCTAAGCCTGTACAGGGGTTTAAATGCCAGTGTGAATTTGAGACAAAATGTTCTTGGTTGTTTTTCAAGCTTGGCTTCATCCTGCCCTCCCACCCCCTAAACCTCTACCCACAATCCCCCCCCCCCCAACCCCGCCGCCACCTGCTGAGCCCGATACCTTTCCTTCCCCGACACAAAGTCACATTTATTT
>NW_027468640.1:5062573-5070073 GCF_046254945.1 Alosa pseudoharengus | reverse complement strand
ACTTCTTGTTCAATCTCACTTTGTGAGACACTGAGCATGTCTTTGCTGAGCCATGGCACAAAACAAAGGAAAACAAACGTCTGAGAAACGAGAAAAAAAAAACGGTTGAAATTCCTTGTAAAAAAAAAGAACCACACAACACACATACACACACACAACAAACACACACACACACACACATACACACACACACACACACAACACACATACACACACACAACAAACACACAACAAACACACACACACACACACACACACACCATTAAGCGGGTGGGGGGGGGGATTGGTCGATTAAGCTGTCACCTGCAATCCCAGTCCTGGTGGACAGGTTGATCAATGTTGCCAGTGGGCAGATAATGAGGTGGTTTGGTTGTCCCTTCCCTGCCGTATAATTGAACACGTGTCGTGTGGGCGCCTGATACCAGACAGGGCTGGGAATTGGATGTCCTGTCTGAAGGAGACTCGCTCATGGCTCCCTCTTAGTAGAGGCACACACCAGACCAGACAGTCATGTAGCTGCTGAGTGTGTGTGTGTGTGTGTGTGTGTGTGTGTGTGTGTGTGTGTGTGTGTGTGTGTGTGTGAGGGGTTATGTGGCCAGGTGTGGCCCACCTCTGGCTCACATGTGGCTGATGTGTATGACAGCAGGATTGGATCTAGTCCCCATGTAGCCCACACACACATGCAGTTACACACACTTCCCTCAGTCGAACTCACTGACCACCCATACAGGCCCCATGCTGAACTAATACACACATGGACACAGACACAAACACATAGACAGAAACACACACACACACACACACACATAGACACAGACACACACACACACACAGAAACACAGACACACACACACACACACACACACACACACAGAAACACAGACACACACACAGACACACACACACACAGACAGAAACACAGACACACATGCACACACACACACACACACACACACACACACACACACACACTCACACACCAGATATGGGCTGACTCGATAGGCCATGTGACACTTGTCAACATGCAGCTTTTGCAGACATCTGTGAACACTCCACTTGTCTGCGTCCCCGTGCAGACTCTGCACGGGGACGCAGTCAATGAGACACATGAGTCCAAGTGGAATAAAAATGAGTCCAAGTGGAATAAAAATGAGTCCAAGTGGAATAAAAATGAGTCCAAGTGGAATAAAAATGAGTCAAATTAAAACAACTACACGTCCGTGATGTGCGCAACCGAAGGCTGTGGGTGCACCTGCACTCAAGGACTTACAGCATAGTGTATGAAATACGATGCCGGCTTATGGAACCCAGATGCAGCATCACTATGAGACCCCAAACCTGATTAGTGTGTACATTATCACAGGGCTAACTAGCTCCAGCATCACTATGAGACCCCAAACCTGATTAGTGTGTACAGCTAGCTCCAGCATCACTATGAGACCCCAAACCTGATTAGTGCGTACAGTACCACAGGGCTAGCTAGCTCCAGCATCACTATGAGACCCCAAACCTGATTAGTGTGTACAGTACCACAGGGCTAGCTAGCTCCAGCATCACTATGAGACCCCAAACCTGATTAGTGTGTACAGTACCACATAGCTAACTAGCTCCAGCATCACTATGGGATCCCAAACCTGATTAGTGTGTACAGTACCACATAGCTAACTACCTCCAGCATCACTATGGGATCCCAAACCTGATTAGTGTGTACAGCTAGCTCCAGCATCACTATGAGACCCCAAACCTGATTAGTGTGTACAGTACCACAGGGCTAGCTAGCTCCAGCATCACTATGAGACCCCAAACCTGATTAGTGTGTACAGCTAGCTCCAGCATCACTATGAGACCCCAAACCTGATTAGTGTGTACAGTACCACAGGGCTAGCTAGCTCCAGCATCACTATGAGACCCCAAACCTGATTAGTGTTTACAGTACCACAGGGCTAGCTACTGTAGCTCTAGCATCACTATGAGACCCCAAACCTGCCCCACACATTATTCATGTGTACCACAGGGCTAGTCTTCTCTACCCACTCACATACCTGCTTGCTGACGTATTCCAAAGTACTCAGAAGTCAGAATGCAGAATATGTTAAACATTTCAGGGCATGCATTCTGTAATCTGTAGTGTGTTACGGCTGGCTAAGATACCGCAACATAATATGGAGACGGACATCAGAGTTTATCAAAATATTGTATTTTATTTCAAATAAATAAATATACAGTACATTCAAAAATATAGGGGTTGCATATAAACACACACACACACACACAAGACCATGGCTCGCTCCGGTGTGGTGAAAAATGGCAACCCCTGAAGGGCAACTTATCCACATCTTCAGGTGTACACAATTATGCTGATTCTGCCCATGCACCACCCAAAGGCTGCTGCACTGTCACGCCAGGGCCAGTGGGGGTGCAGAGGGGTGTAGCAAGTGGAACACTTCTCAGCACTGCAGAGAGTCCAAAACCGTCCCACACGTTGATTTATAAAGACGCTTTTTTCTCAGAGACCTGCTTATTCAGAGATGCGATCAAATATGATTACCAGAGGCAGATAATCGAGGCAAACCCATATTGTTTGACATCTTGAATTTGAACGTTTTGGCGTAAAAGAAACCCTATACCTGTAGTCAGGCAGCCATTTTGTTTGACAAAAACTATCCCCTTCCGGTTTTTGCAAATGTTGACTGGTAACTCCAAAAAATGAAAAAAAAAAAAAAAGCCTGCACTAGTAACTCTCGAAACATGAAAGTTCTCAATCTCAGCAAAGAGAGAGAGAGAGAGGGAGAGAGAGAGAGAGAGAGAGAGAGAGAGTGAGTTGTTGGTGAAACCAGGGAGCTGCTCTGCCCAGCCTGCTACATGGCGTACTTCATAAACACCTTGCTCAGGGCTAAAGCAGTTTAACACACTTCTGTTGAGCACCACCACCTCCACCACCTCCATCTCCTCCATCTCCTCCAGCAGCAGCAGCAGCTGAGCACACAGGGGAGCGGTGCCAGGCGTCTGACCAATCTGGCCTGTGTCTGCCCGCGCGATTCCCTGTGTGCTCTCCAGCCATCTGGTGGTGCGGGGGGGGGGGGCAGGTGGTTGGAGCGGTCATCTGCATGTGTTTGCCTTCATATTTTTCAGAGCAGAACTGCCACCCTGCCAGTGACACAAACACACACACATAAACACACACACACACACACACACACACACACACACATAAACACACAAACATAAAGACACATGCACACACATAAACACACACATTCACACACATAAACACACACACACACACACACACACACACACCCTGGAGCAGAGCAGTGATCTGATGGCCATGGCAAAGAGCTCTGCGTCACTGTACCATGCTGCTCTCAGTGGCATATTTCCCAGCATGCTCTGCTCTGCTGCTGTGAGCTTCAGCCGTTTTGGTTCCAGCTCCGCAGCTCTGTTAGAATCAGCTGCTGTGTTCCACCTATAGACGCTGGCACTCTGTACCGATGCACATCCGAGTGGAAGTGTCTCTTCATGGAAGTCGATACTCAACGCAGGGCAGTGAAACAACAAGTGTGTGTCTGTGTGTGTGTGCAAGATCTGCCCCCTCACTTCTCAGAGAAACAACACATGTGTATGTGTGTGTGTGTGTGTGTGTGCGTGTGTGTGTGTGTGTGTGTGTGTGTGTGTGTGTGTGCAAGATCTGCCCTCTCACCTCTCAGAGGCTCCTCTCTTACAGCCTGCTGAGTGTGAGATCTGTTTGACTCACTTAAACTTTCTATCTTACACACACACACACACACACACACATACACACTCATGCACACACATGCACACACACACACACACACACACACACACACACACACACACACACACACACACACACACACACTGAGAGTCCACTCCACCCCAGTCTGTGCTCTGAGGGTCTTGTGCTGTCCAAATCAACACTATAATTGACTCCAGTGCTCGAGTCCTAAAGTACAAACCCATTTCAGGGCAGTGTTCACTCTTGCCTGCATGGGCTGTTTGACCTTTTTCTGGAAATGTTATCTCAAATGAGTTGTCAGAAGTCTTGGACACGCAAAGCTTGCTAACAGGTAACATCCACTCGTAGGGCAGGTACCTCCTGACAGGGACCTGGCGGATGACCTTTTGGGTCTGCACTGGCCTTTGCCTGTTCCCCACCCTCTAAATTCAACAGACCTCGAATTTCAGCTGCGCAGATGGACTGCTAGTAAACCGAAGCATATACGTTCTCTAAAGACTATTTTGGTGGGTATAATTTTCACTTGGTTATAGAACACAATGAAGAGAATTATGATCATTTTGGAGCAGAGGAGCACCTTTTATTATGAAAGGCTGACTAAACACAATATTTAACTATCAACAAATAACTAAGTATTGAACAGCATATTGAAGAGGGTTTTAGCAGTTATTGTTAGCCAAATTAGCTTCATCCCAGCCCTTAGATGAGTGGCACCTCTGCCAGCCAATCATTTGTGAGCACCAGTCATTCTGGAAGGTTGATGAATTCCAACCTAGCCCAATTTAAAGCCTTCTAGCTTAATTATTTAAAACATAAATGCTTCTAGCATGCCTAAACTTGCTAAATACATCCAAAGATTCACCTCTTTAATTCTGTTGGGGAAAGCACAGCGGAATGATGAGTTGGCTCCCACGCCCTGTCAGATCCGGCCCACAGCTGGCCCTGGCCCGGCCCACAGCTGGCTCGGCTGCGGACTGAGAGAGTCGCTGTTTTGATCTCTCTCTCTCTCTCTCTCTCTCTCTCTCTCTCTCTCTCTCTCTGTGAGTCCGTGGGGAAAGTGGGATTTGGGCCTGAAGCTAATCCGGAGCCCAGAGGGAGTTGACACAGCGTAAATAGTTTCCTTTAACTCTCAGTCGACCGCCGCTTTCAGCCCGAAGAGTGCATGAATATTCAATATTCATTACGTAACGTAATGGCTTTTAAAATAAATATAACTGCTTTCACTCGCCGAGCATCCATTATTCCTGCATAATTGGGAAAAAAGCACTTTGGTTGCAGTTTTTGGGGCTTTTTTTTTTTTTGGGGGGGGGGGGTAGGTTTTTGTTGTGAGCTTTAGTCTGGCTTGTTTTGAGCAATGGTGAAAAATGTTTGGCAGATCCCAAACTCCACAGTGAAATAGTCACGAAGCGTGAGCAATTTCCTGGAGTGCTGAAATGCTCTGTCTCTCTCCCGGGCAAAGCAGATGTCTTTATCCATGTGCAATTATTACATAGCATCAGGCGCTTCCTTGGACTGAATGCCAATTTGTCTAGGACACATTGAAATTGCTCTCTCACACACACACACACACACACGCACACACACACACACACACACACACACACACACACACACACACACACACACACACACACACACACACACACATTTTACCTTTACACTCCAGTATCCATTTAGGGTTATTCTTTTGATTTGGATGTCATTGCTTTTGTTTCTTTTTAACAATCCCTGTATCTCCTTCTCTCTCTCCCTTTTCCCATCTCTATTTCTCTCTCTCTCTCTCTCACTCACTCACTCACACACACACACACACACACACACACACACACACACACACACACACACACACACACACACACACACACACACACACACACCGTACACTTACCATTTTATGTCTCTCTAAGCTATTAATTGAGCCGTCACGCGCTCCGTTAAAGCCCTACCACACCTGGCCTTAAGACTCCATGTTTGTGAGAGGAGCCCTGGCTCCTCCTCATGTACCCTTTGCTCTTTGAAGACGCCAGATCAAGGAAGATATCCCGGCTTACTCGCTAACTCACTTCCTTATTCCCCCAAAACACCAGCCCGCCGCGTAACTGGTATATCCTCTCTCTCTCTCTCATGGGCTGGTCAACTACAGGTCAGAGGGGCGTTAAGCACACACACACACACACACATGCACCATACTGCACACACACACACACACACACACACACACACACACACGCGCATCATACTGCATCATTTTATAACATCATCATCATGAGAGCTATGAGTCTTGGAGGGCATCCAGTATTCATCAAGGGATTTGAGATCGGACTTAGTATTCCGCCAGTGTACTTTCATCAGCATGTACTGTACACCCCCTTGGGGAGGTCAAGAGATTCTTATTGCTATAAATAAGTGCATACACACATCGTTATTTGATCTTTAAATGTTTTATTAACGCCGCAGGATCAGCCCTTAATTGACTGGTCAGAGATGAGGTCAGTGGGTGAACTTCCACGGATCAATCAGGCATGAGATGGGAAATGATTGGCTATACACAGATCAATCAGACATGAGATGGGAAATGATTGGCTATACACAGATCAATCAGACATGAGATGGGAAATGATTGGCTATACACAGATCAATCAGACATGAGATGGGAAATGATTGGCTATACACAGATCAATCAGACATGAGATGGGAAATGATTGGCTATACACAGATCAATCAGAGATGAGATGGGAAATGATTGGCTATACACAGATCAATCAGACATGAGATGGGAAATGATTGGCTATACACAGATCAATCAGACATGAGATGGGAAATGATTGGCTATACACAGATCAATCAGACATGAGATGGGAAATGATTGGTTATACACAGATCAATCAGACATGACATGGGAAATGATTGGCTATACACAGCTTGGATGGGAAGCGAGATCAAAGAGAGCTTCTGTACGTTGGCTAGTTGTAGCTTTTTCAGCTTTATTAGCAGGTCTTGGGTGTGTAATTCAACCGCAGTGTATTATGACTTCAAAATTAAAATTGTGTTTTATGCTATAGAGCCTTATTGGTATACTGTAGGTTAAAGGAGAAGCTACATTTGACCACAAACACCATCTTTGTTATGACCGCCGCGCAGCGAAGCGGCGGTCATATAGGTTTAGTCAGATTTTTTTTTTTTTTTTTTTTTTTTTTCTTTTTCTTTTTCGCATGTCCAAATTTCTGTCAATGATTCCCGGGACACTGAAAGACCGGGGTAGACGAAACTTGGTGGGCATGTAACCCCATATGGATAGCATGGAACCATCGTTTTTCGTTTTGATCTGTAGCCCCCCCGCTGGACTGCACCCCCCGAAAGGAGGGTAGGGCAGACACAGTTTTCTGTGAATATCTCGAGAACCGTAAGGTTTAGGAGGACCATTTTTTTTTTGTATGTTGATCTCAAAGGGCCATGTCAACCCATTCCATAACCACTCATTTCATGTATAGCGCCACCTAGTTAAACACAAAAAAGTAAAAATGAGGTGTTGTAATCGCAGGTATCTGTGACCTAACATAGTCAAAACTGCACGAAATTGGAAGTGTAGGATCATTATGACACCCTCTGAATGCACGTCAAGTTTCATGGAATTCCGTTCATGGGGGGCCACGCAATAAATTCATTTATGTTACTATACACCAACTGGCCTGTAGGTGGCCGGAGACAGTTTTCTGTGAATATCTCGAGAACCGTAGGGCCTA
>NW_027468640.1:5050073-5052573 GCF_046254945.1 Alosa pseudoharengus | reverse complement strand
TCCTGGAGGAAATAGTGACGCATTCCCTGTCCAAGTGCATAGCTAGTTACATTACTGTGTGTGTGTGTGTTTGTGTGTGTGTGTGTGTGTGTCTGTGTGTGTGTGTGTGTGTTTGTGTGTGTGTGTGTGTGTGTCTGTGTGTGTGTGTGTGTGTGTGTGTGTGTGTGTGTGTGTGTATGTGTATGTGTGTGTGTGTGTGTGTGTGTGTGTGTGTGTGTGTGTGTATGTGTATAATACTGACGCATTCCCTGTCCAAGTGCATAGCTAGAAGGCATTCCCTGTCCCAGTACATAGCTAGAAGGCATTACTCTATATGTGTGTGTGTGTGTGTGTAGTGATGCATTCCCTGTCCCAGTGCAGAGCTAGAAGGCATTACCAGGGCAGGCGATTCATCAGCTCAAAGATGTGTCATTTGTCATTGATTCAGTTCCTGCGTCACATTTGTCTGATGAGTTTTTCTTTTTAAATCTTTTTCTCATATTGTATTTTCTCCTCTCATCTGCTTATCTTTCTTCACCCCCCCTACTCTCTCTCTCTCTCTCTCTCCCTCTATCCCTCTCTCTCTCTCTCTCTCTCTCTCTCCCTGTATCCCTCTCTCTCTCTCTCCCTGTATTCCTGTATCTCTCTCTCTCTCCCTGTATCTCTCTCTCTCTGTCTCTCTCTCTCTCCCTGTATCCCCCAATCTCTCTCTCTCTCTCCCTCTCTCTCTCTCTCTCTCTGGTTGTCTGGGGTGTCATGTAGCCCAGTGTGTCTTTCTTCACCCCCCCTCTCTCTATATGGTTATTTCTCTCTCTCTATGGTTCTTTCTCTCTCTCTCTATGGTTCTTTCTCTCTCTCTCTATGGTTCTTTCTCTCTCTCTCTATGGTTCTCTCTCTCTCTCTATGGTTCTTTCTCTCTCTCTATGGTTCTTTCTGTCTCTCTCTCTATGGTTCTTTTTCTCTCTATATATATATGGTTCTTTTTCTATCTCTCTATATGGTTCTTTTTCTCTCTCTCTCTGGTTCTCAATTTAATTCAAATTCAATTCAAAAGGAGCTTTATTAGCATGACCATAATGTTGTACAGTATAGCCAAAGCATTTGGGTGAAATACATCAAATAGGGAGGGGAACAGGGGGAAACACACAAATAAAACAGAATAATGATAATTGTACACAAACATGAATTATGAACTATGGCAATGTAGAAGGGTGTGTGTGTGTGTGTCTGCATGTTTGTGTGGGCATGTGTTCATGTGGCTGTGTGTGTGAGTGTGTGTGTGTGTGTGTGTGTGTGTGTGTGTGTGTGTCTGTGTCTGTGTGTATGTATGAGTGTATGTTCATATTTAGGTGTAATGTAAGTTTCACATCAGCAGGTCCTTTCATTATGGCAGGAATATACGTATTGAGCGGCAAGGAGGAGGCATTTCTCTTTCTCTCCAGTGAGGAATGAAAGCCTCTCCTCATCGCTCGCTTGCAGGAATTCAGGGAGGACATTTGTCATCTTTTCAAAATAAGTTCTCCTAATGTTAACATATTTTGTGCACTGTGTCAGGAAGTGTATCTCTGTCTCTACTGTGTTTAGGTCACAGTGGTGGCACAGTCTAGTGTCTTTCGGCAGCCATGTTTGTCTGTGCCTTCCCACTTCTATTGCCAGGCTATGTTCACTGAGTCTGTACTTTGTCAGTGTGGTTCTCAGGTTTTTGTCTTGAATGTGTGTCAGGTAGGGTGCTAGCTGATATTCTCTGTTTAAGGCCAAATAGAATTGCATTTTACTTTGATTTTTTGTTTGATTCTTCCAGTGGATTATATAATTTTGTTTAATAGTTTTTGTAATTTGGTTTATCCTAATTTCAGTTGCTTTGTGATTCAGATGGGTGCAGGTTAGTTGTGGGGTGCAGGCAGGTTAGTTGTGGAGTGCAGGCAGGTTAGTTGTGGAGTGCAGGCAGGTTAGTTGTGGAGTGCAGGCAGGTTAGTTGTGGAGTGCAGGCAGGTTAGTTGTGGAGTGCAGGCAGGTTAGTTGTGGGGTGTAGTCAGGTTAGTTGTGGAGTGCAGGTTAGTTGTGGAGTGCAGGCAGGTTAGTTGTGGGGTGTAGGCAGGTTAGTTGTGGAGTGCAGGTTAGTTGTGGAGTGCAGGCAGGTTAGTTGTGGGGTGCAGGCAGGTTAGTTGTGGAGTGTAGGCAGGTTAGTTGTGGAGTGTACAGTAGGCAGGTTAGTTGTGGAGTGTACAGTAGGCAGGTTAGTTGTGGGGTGCAGGTTAGTTGTGGAGTGCAGGTTAGTTGTGGAGTGCAGGCAGGTTAGTTGTGGGGTGTAGGCAGGTTAGTTGTGGAGTGTACAGTAGGCAGGTTAGTTGTGGGGTGTACAGTAGGCAGGTTAGTTGTGGAGTGTACAGTAGGCAGGTTAGTTGTGGAGTGTACAGTAGGCAGGTTAGTTGTGGGGTGCAGGTTAGTTGTGGGGTGTACAGTAGGCAGGTTAGTTGTGGAGTGTACAGTAGGCAGGTTAGTTGTGGAGTGCAGGTTAGTT
>NW_027468640.1:4993027-5013027 GCF_046254945.1 Alosa pseudoharengus | reverse complement strand
AGCAAATATGGGATGTGTGTAATGTTTTATTCATTCTTTCTGGTCGGGACGAATGAAACATACAGTTTCTTCCGAATTCTGGCAGCTTAAATTTCAAATCAGTTATTTCACTTTTTCGCCATGGTGGTACTGAAAGAAACACATTTAGAAAAAAAGATTGTTTGTGAAACTTTTTTTTTACTAGCATAATAAAAATATTTTATCTAATGCGCAACTTTGAAACAAAATGACATTACCTGAACAATGTAGGACATAGTCCATATCGAATAAACGTTTAAACATTTTGGAACTCTGGTTTTCACCGCCGCAGTCTTTATTAATGGCGTCTAATCAGAATTTTAGCGTGCACAATCTCCACCACTGGCTTAAACAGACAATATGGCGGGTTTTATGAAATTAAATACAAACGGAAACTAAAAAACAGACCAGGCTTCTATTTGAGATCGGCCTTTATTTATCCAAACCTGTAGCAACACCAGGCGTGTAAAAGAGACGTGTCTGTTTGGGACTCTGCTTTATCTGAAGTTTTACATGTTGTGTAATGGTAGTACAGTAGCCTCTCCAGTTGTTTTTATTTGAAGTTTTACGGTATATGTTGTATAATGGTAGTAGTCTCTCCAATTGTTTTTATTTGAAGTTTTACGGTACTGTACATGTTGTATAATGGTAGTTTTACGATACATGTTGTATAATGGTAGTTTTACGGTACATGTTGTATAATGGTATTTTTACGGTACATGTTGTATAATGGTAGTAGTCTCTCCAGTTGTTTTTATTTGAAGTTTTACGGTACATGTTGTATAATGGTAGTAGTCTCTCCAGTTGTTTTTATTTGAAGTTTTATGGTACATGTTGTATAATGGTAGTAGTCTCTCTAGTTGCTTTTTATCTGAAGTTTTACGGTGCATGTTGTATATAGTAGTCTCTTCAGTTGTTGTTATGTTCCATGTGGGTACAAAGAGTCATTCATCACACAAGACGCTTATGAAAAGAGGGAAAGAAAGATATACAGACTGAAATAGAAATATGTACACATTGCATATCTGATGCACAAACTGAATGAATAGCAGACATAATTCAGCAGAGAGAAAGAGAAATATATAGATATTATATACTAAAGATAGCAAAGGTATTGGAGACATAATTTCAGTGGTGAGATATACTGACCTTGGATCTTTGTGTTATTCTTCAGGTTTTATTGAGAGTGAGTGTGTGTGTGTGTGTGTGTGTGTGTGTGTGTGTGTGTGTGTGTGTGTGTGTGTGTGTGTGTGTGTGTGTGTGTGTGTGTGTGTGTGAAATCTGAGTATCAGATTAAGTCCTCTGCATCTGTTGTCAGAGCAACAATAAGAAATAACCAAAGTAAATGAAGCCTATAAACTCCCAGAGGATCCTTTGAAGATTTAAAGATGGCTGCTCTGTTGTCGTCAGGTCTGATGGTCTACTTTGGGAATCCTTCAGAGATAACAACTTCTCATCTCCTCATCTCTTTCATATTCTTCATCTTTATTCCTTTTCTTTTCATCCATTTTGACTCTCTCTCTTTTATTTTCGTTTCCCACTTCCGCCCAGCCCGTGGTGTCATTGGTCCTTTTTCATTGTGAGCACGTCGTTGCCAGGCAGTCTCATTGTTGTCAGGCCTCATCTCCATGACGGCGAGCATCGTCATCTCTAGGCCCGGTGGTGTAACGGCGATGGCGGCGCCGTCTTGAGGAGCAGCTGCTCGTTCGGTCCAGCAATGAGCAGCTAAAACCAGCTACCAGCATAAGCTGGGATGATACAAGTAGAGGTAATACATACACATACAATTAATATACACTCACACATATATACTGAACTCTCTCTCTCTCTCTCTCTCACACACACACACACACACACACACACACACACACACACACACACACACACACACAGCATGAGATGAGATGTGTCGCTTCATCTAAGTGATAAGAGGATGTTGAGGAGGAGGATGAGGAGGATGAGGAATGTTGCCCCAGTCAGATTAGGATTCCTGCAGCACATGCTGATGCTGTCCCCACTGCTCACCAGAGAGAGTGTGTTAGCCATGCTATCACTTCTATTATCTAACACACACACACACACACACACACACACACACACACACACACAGCAGAGAGAGTGTGTTAGCCATGCTATCACTTCTATTATCTAACACACACACACACACACACACACACACACACACACACACACACACACACACACACACACACACAGCAGAGAGAGTGTGTTAGCCATGCTATCACTTGTATTATCTAACAGCAAGGTCAGGGACCAGCTCCCAAAAGCACATTAGTGGACTCCGCTCACCTAGCTGTTGCAGCCTGTGCTGTGTCCATCCAAATGAACTCAGCATAGACATCAGCTCAGCTTGGATTGCTATGGAGACATCAGCTCAGCTTGGATTGCTATGGAGACATCAGGTCAGCTTGGATCGCAATGGAGACATCTTCACTCAGAGGATTACTATGCATTTTCTATGACAGTTTTAATGCTATTCGTTTCTGATCAACTGGCTGTATAAAGAGGTCGCATCAATGCACAGTGACAGTCGATCATCATATCATATCATTCATAACCATCAATATGCAGAAGGGTTTTGTTTTTTACATTACTGTAGATGGCATAACAGGTACCAATGAAAGGCTGAAAGAGTTAAGTATTGTTATATCACTCCAAGAATTTACCTACAATATTTATGAATGGATGGGTGTATGGATGGATGGATGGATGGATGGATGGATAGATGGATGGAGTGAATGTACTGTATGAAGGAAGAAAGACTAGATAATTGTCCGTCTGTATCAGTGTTCCAGCCTGTATGCATATGATTGCAGTAGCCTCCAGTGCATCCATCAGCTCTTCAGTGCATCGCTCCTCTTCCCTCTGACTGATTTGTATTCCCATGGCTGTCTGCACATCATTGCCAGAGAATTGGACCCCCATCACACAATTACAGATCCAGTAGGCATTAACACGCACGCACGCACGCACGCACGCACGCACACACACACACACACACACACACACACACACTGCCCTAATGTTCTCCACTAATGATGGATCTGCTGAGGTGAGCGCATTAGCCAACTGTACACATGGTGTAATTAAAATGATGGATAAAAAGAGTGTGCAGTTTTGAAGTATGAAAGTCGTTTTGTAACTGTGCTTACCTCAGTCCAGACGCTTCCTGGTTGAAAGTAATAGTGTCCGTTGGGCTGTGCTGGACTCAGGCAAGGTGAAGTGAGAGTGTTCTAGAGTGTTCCATGCAGCTGTCAGAATTCCACTTGTGGTAACTGTAAAAAAAATACTTTCTCATTCACCCGGCACAAGTCCGCTGAAGCAATGTCATATTTCTCACCGTAGGTCTGAAGTGAATGTGACAGTCACGTCCAGAGGTCTCAAAAGAATATGACATTTATGTGAAATGCATCAACCTAGCCTGACAAGAAAGAACAAACTCTGAGATTTCAGCATTTCAACGAAAGAAAAAAAAAGCCACCGGTGAAGATGACAGAACGTGTCAAATCCTGTTTATTTAGTAAATAGCATGTGGTTGTTCTTGTGTGTGTGTGTGTGTGTGTGTGTGTGTGTGTGTGTGTGTGTGTGTGTGTGAAATGTGTGTGTGTGTGTGTGTGTGTGTGTGTGTTTCTCAGATGGACAGTTAGATGCTGTGTGTGTGTGTGTGTGTGTGTGTGTGTGTGTGTGTGTGTGTGTGTGTGTGTGTGTGAAATGTGTGTGTGTGTGTTTCTCAGATGAACAGTAAGATGCTGTGTGTGTGTGTGTGTGTGTGTTTCTCAGATGAACAGTAAGATGCTGTGTGTGTGTATGTGTGTGTTTGTAAAATGTGTGTGTGTGCGTTTCTCAGGTGAACAGTAAGATGCTGTGTGTGTGTGTGTGTGTGTGTGTGTGTGTGTGTGTGTGTGTGTGTGTGTGTGTGTGTGTGTGTGTGTGTGTAAAATGTGTGTGTGTGTCTCAAATGGACAGTAAGATGCTGCATGTGGCTGAATGCCCTGTGTGTACCAGCTGATGAGTGCCCACCGCGTCCGCCTGGAGAGGTGGACAGCGTTCACGGTGGCACTTTGAGGAGAATATCTTGTGACGTTAAGCAGCAAGATGTATTCTCGGGCTTATGCAGCTTGTTTCTGCTGGCTTAAGCACTCTTTTAATACCTGCAGCCTGGGAGTCGATTGGATGTGTCAATCACGCGGCGTGCTGGCGGGTTGAGATTCAGGGGGACTCTAGTAATCCTCTGTGCTTCCGTTTGTGTGTTGACACTTTTTTTATTTGATTTGATGTTTATTTTAAATCTCCTGCTGCCGTGTCCTCGTTTGGTTGGATTGGATTGCCGTTTGTCCTGTGCATTGGGCTCAGGCTGCTTGATATGAACCCTTGACCCCTTGACCCCTCCGACTTTCCCCCTTTGCCCTTTGTTATGCTTTGTGTGTGTCCCCCGTGTGGTGGGGCTGGCATGAGGTTCCCAGAGTGCTGGTCAGTGACGCTGTAGGGCAGAGTCTAGAGTTAGAGTTAAAGGCCGAGAGTCCGTCCTGTGCCAAACAGTTCTGTGTGTGTTCCATTAGTGATCCAGAGAAAAAAAAAAGCATCGGGGTCCGCAATCGCCTGCCCAGGGGTTGCACGGAGAGAAATGCTTTTTTTTTTCTTCTACCCCCCTACCCCCCTACTCAACCCACTTGAGGTGTTTGCTTGTTTTCTGTCTCTCTCTCTCTCTCTCTCTCTCTCTCTCTCTCTCTCTCTCTCTCTCTCTCTTTCACTTTTTTGCTTTCTCTATTTTGTTAATTTTCTCTCTCTCTCTCTCTCTCTCTCTCTCTCTCTCTCTCTTTCACTTTTTTGCTTTCTCTATTTTGTTAATTTTCTCTCTCTCTCTCTCTCTTTGTTTGTCTTTTACTTTCTCTCTAATTCTTCCTTTTTCTGTATCTTTCTCTCTCTTTCTCTCTCTCTCTTTCTCTCTCTCTCTGTCTTTCTCTCTCTGTCTTTCTCTCTCTCTGTCTCTCTCTCTTTCTCTCTCTCTTTTTCTTTCTCTCTCTCTCTATCTCTCTCTCTCTCTCTCTCTCTCTCTCTCTCTCTCTCTCTCTCTCTCTCTCTCTCTCTCTGTTTTTCTTTGAGTTGAACTCGACATCCGTGTGTGCCCTGGGATGTCTGTCACAAACTGCAGTCCAACGTTGTGACAATGCTTTCTTTCCTCCCGTGCTTTTTATGACCTTCCTTTTTCCTTTCTTTCTTTTTTTCTTTCTGTTCTTTCCTTCAAGGTCTGGCGCACCTGACGTTAAACAACCAAGGTATGGGTCCATTCACTCTTTGGTTCTTTTTATTAAAAAAAGAGAAAAAAACACCCCCAGACACTTCTTCCCCCCTGTCTTCTATCAACTCATTTTTTTTTGTCCACATTTTTCATCCCTCACTTTTTCCTCCTCCTCCTCCTCCTCCTACTTCCTGTGTCAATGTTACCTGTCTCATGGCCTCGCTATCTTTTATATATCACTCCTCCTTCCTCTCCTCCCTCTCTCTCTGTCATGTTCCTCCTGTTTTGGTTGTCTTCCTCTCCTCCTCTCCTCTTCCTCTCCTCTGTCCATTGTCTGTTCCTCGTGCTCTATTACCCCCCGTGTCTGTCATCCTCTCCTGTCTTCGTCCATCACCACCCCCGGCGGTTGACCTTTGACCTTCGACCCCTTCGACTGAAGGTAATGCTTTTCTGCTCTCTCTCTCTCCTATGTGCTTGGGTTGGTAAAGAGTTGTGTACACTGTGTCATGTTGACATGCTGAAACTGTGATGTGACCCAGGGGAGAGGTGAAAGGTGAGAGGTGATGCCAACCCCTGGGTTTTAAAGAATAAAAAACTGAGGTGAAGACATAGAGGGGTGACTCTGCATGCGTGTTCAGAATGCACAGAGGTGGCTACACTCTGCGTCATTCTCATTGTTTGGCATATGTGTAGTAGATACGATTACAAGTGTTCATACGATGCTCAGCGCTGGAGCCTCTAAGAAAGTGTGCTGCTAGGCTAGCTGAAAACCCCCAATCTGTTGCATCATGTGGTTGGAAGATTTACAGACAAGCTGTTTGCTATATGTCTTTTGGTACTGTTTTATCTCTCTCTAACTCCGTCCTTCCCTCTCTACCTCTCTCTTTCATGTTCTCTCTCTCTACACACACACACACACACACACACACACACTCTCAGAGACTCTTTAGTCTGTCCATGGAGAGCTACCCTGCTCTCTGAGCGACCTTTATCTGTGATAACACAGACACACACACATGCGCGCGCACGCACCCCATTGCATCTCCAGTGGCCCAGCTGGGTTAGGAAGTTCGCAGGTACGGCCTGGATGCTGAGCAGTGATTGGCCAGGGACCGCTCTGACCTTTGCTTAAAGCAACACACTGTGCTGAGTGCCACCGCCCAGCCTAGCTCAGATTTACACAGCAGCACTGCACTGCAGAGAGCCTCCAGAGGGCCACACTTAACGCGTCACAGACTCAACACAAACACTCCAAATACAAACCTCCAGTGCAACAACAACAACAACAACAACAACAACAAACAAAGCTTTGCAAAGCTTCATCATCTCAACCCAACAGAAATGTGTTTTTGCTAAGCTCTGCATGAAATGCACAAATAATGAGCTGCACCTGGCCCTGTGCAGGCTGCTCCAGGCCTCGGCGTCCCCCAGGCCGGCCTCATCTCCATGGAAGCCATTTCTCGCTGTCAGGGAAGCACGGCGGCTCTTGAGAGGAAGCAGCAGGTCACTAAAACACCAGAGCCAGAGATGTGTTTACCAGCGAGCGACGGAACGAGCGAGCGAGCAGCACGAGTCAGCCACAGATTATTTTAACATACTCCATCAGCAACACACACACACACACACACACACACACACACACACACACACACACGTTGAGTCCACTGCCGCTCCTTGTGTCCCAAATCTGCTCATATCAATGCAGGGGCGTCTCTGTCGATGACATTTTGATTTCTCTTTGGTCTGTTTACCTAAAGCTACTTGGCTAGCTGTGTACTCTCGCCGCACACACACACACACAGACACACACACACACACACACACACACACACACACACACACACGGGAAGCGTGCCGGCGCAGGACAGCACAGGATGGCGGGGAGGATAATTGGACGCACGGCAGGAATGGAAAATCGGGCATTAGTTGCGTTTTCCTCTCCAGCACTCTATCTGCAGCCCCCCCCCCCCCTGCCTGCCTGCCGTCCACTATCCCAGAGATCAGTGGAGAGACCTCTCCGTCAAGGGGGCTGGGGGCTGTAATGCACTTTTGTTTGTTGATTTGTGTTTGTTTATTTTTTTCCTCCTGTTTGCAGACACACACACACACACACACACACACACACACACACACACACACACACACACACACACACACACACAGAGAGACACACAGAGACACACACATACACACAGACAATAGATACTGACACAAATGCAGACACACACACACACACACACACACACACACAGAAATACAGACATATGCATGCAAGAGGTACATTAGTATACTTTTCAGATGGGAAACACTTGTCTTGGCCAGAGCATCATAGGTATGCTCACAAACAGCACAAAGTCAGCAAAAGAAAGCTACATTTCCCCCCTGGTTAATAGGTGAACACAAAGCCCCGCACATCCAGCAGAAAGCAACTGCAGAGCAGGCATCTCTGAAAGTAGCAATCAAGGGCCGACCCAGTGGGGCCGAGCAGGTGATCTGGCTCTGTTGAATCAGAACCTCCTCTTGTAGGCCCAATATTGATCTGCTCTATTCAATATGGTTGTTGGCACATGGGGTTGATGGAGAGACGTCTTGGACGGGCCAAATCGATAAACTTGTTTGGTGGAGGAATAAAGCAAAGGACTTAAGTGAATGACGCAGTTTTCAATTGGAATTTCCAACCACCATTGTCAGCACCCTAGCCTCGCTCTGCGTTGAATAGGTGTGTGTTTGAACACACATAGGTGTGTGTGCGTGTGAGAGAGAGAGAGAGAGTGTGTGTTTATGTGGTCTGTGTTATGAAAGCGTGGACGAGAAGCTTCAATGGCATAGTTTCATAGTTTCAATGGCAGATTGGAGAGGCAGGGGCCTATACACGTTGAAAGGTTGAGAGAGAGAGAATGAGAAAGAGAGAGAGACAGAGAGAGAGATTATTCCATGAAATCTGGAGGGTAAGGGGACTGGGAGGAGATGGATAGAATGGAGGGAGGAGAGGAGAACAAAGGAAATGATAGAGAGGCAGGACAAGAGGAGGAGTGGAAAGAAGGATGATATTGAAGAATGCTATTAAAATTGTCTCCTTAATTCCAAATGGAGACACAGTTGACCAGTGTTGCAAGGTGAAGCCAAGGTAATGAACTGAAGCAAAGATCTAGGAAACCTGGCTAATTATAGTACCAGAATATACATTCACGTCTGGGGTCAAATTGGAGGGGGGGGGAACAGGTAGTGATATACCCTTATTCAATTAAGATGTCTCTTGTGGGGAACAATTAGTTAGGTACACCATTTGCTATTGTAAGGTGACAACATTCGGTCTACTTACAATAAATGTCCTGTCCCCACACTTTCTGCAGTATTTTAAACAAAAAACCAAAAGAATGACATACAGAAAACCACTAAAATCTAACAACATAGAGGCAGAATGATAGGAGGAGAGGAGAGGAGGATGATATAGAGGCAGAACAAGAGGAGGAGAGGAAAGGAGGATGATATAGAGGACAAGAGGAGGAGAGGAAATGAGGATGATATAGAGGGCAAGAGGATGAGAGGAAAGGAGGATGATATAGAGGACAAGAGGAGGAGAGGAAATGAGGATGATATAGAGGACAAGAGGATGAGAGGAAAGGAGGATGATATAGAGGACAAGAGGAGGAGAGGAAATGAGGATGATATAGAGGACAAGAGGATGAGAGGAAAGGAGGATGATATAGAGGACAAGAGGAGGAGAGGAAAGGAGGATGATATAGAGGACAAGAGCAGGAGAGGAAAGGAGGATGATATAGAGGACAAGAGGAGGAGAGGAAAGGAGGATGATTTAGAGTACATACAGAAAGTATTCATTCCATCTCCTGCCCCTTATTGGCACCTATTCACACGGCATACAACACCTACACCACACACTGAAACAACATTATACTGAATTCCAAACAACAGACCCCACCTTCCAACACCACACACTCATCTCTGCATATAGACGAAATAAAAACCTCAAGGACCTCCTCATACGCACCACCTTCACCCGTCACCTACAACCCCCACCCCCTAAAGAAAACCTACACTTCACCCCTCACTTATTCATCACTAATATTCACAGTCACTGCTCTGCACCCATTAACCCTTTAAATTTAGACACTCCCAATATAGTTTATGCCATCACCTGTACTTATTGTCACATGTTGTACATCGGGGAAACTGGACATACACTACGCACACGCCTCAAACAACATCTGCACAACATACAAAAAAATACACTCAACACTTACCTCGTCACACACTTCCAGACGCACGACATCACACATTTGAGGGTCTGTGGCCTTGAAGGGAACCCAGGCTGGACTGTTTTACAGAGGAAAAGAGCAGAGAGATTGTGGATTTTAAAACTTCAAACATTACACCCAACAGGTTTTAATGAAAAATTAAATTGAAATTTTAAACCACTCTGTGTCTTTTTTACAGCTCCTCTCTTTATACTTTTAACTTATATTTTATTCTGTTTTATTTTATTTTATTTTATTTTATTTTATTTTATTTTATTTGACTTTTAGATGGGATTAGTGGGGCGGGGACAACTGGCCAGTGCATAATGGTCCAAACAACCACTCACCAAAGAAAATTTTAATTCTAATTTCCTAACCCTAACTTGTTATGACAAAAACCGAATGACACTTAATGACACCTAACTTGTTATGACAAAAACCGAATGACACTTAACTCATTGAGTGCCAAAAATGTAATATTACGTTTTTTTTTAATTTTATTACGAAACTAGACACTCTAACACACCTTATATGTGATTTTGGAACTCTGTGATGAATGGAAATAAAATATATGATGATCGAAAACTCATGAAAACACACAATCTGGACATTTTATCTGGACATTTTATCAAAACTCGGTTGCCGCTTTGGGTCGAATCAGTGACGCATGCACGTCAGGTCAAAACCAGGCCATTTTCATGGGTCTATCACTAGGTGGCAGTCTCGCCAGGTCTCGCTGATCACTTCCCGTAAAATAGTTTACAGGCAACACTTCATATTTCATGAAAGACGTGAAATCTCCATTTCTAGAAAAAAAACAGCGATTTTGATGAAAACTAGCCAATGTTTAGCTTAGGATTTCTCAGGAACAGAGGCGTGTAGAAATACACGGTTTGCACCCACTGAGAGCTTAAAGTCTCACCTTTTACCCAAGCCATTGTATGTGTTCATAGCTATAACACAGAATATGCTGTGGCTGTACAAAAATCATCAACAATGGTCTAGATTGCTGGCACTCTAGGACAAAGCTTCCGAAAACAGCTTGGCATTCAATGAGTTAATGACATTACATTACATTACATTACATTACATTACATTACATTACATTACATTACATTTGGCTGACGCATTTTTAACCAAAGCGACTAACAACATGGTAAACAGTTTAAGTTTTAGAGCAATTATCAACAATATTAGGACAATTTGAAAAACATAAGAATAAGTACAGTAAGAATAAGTGCATCAGTGAGTGCTGTTTTTAAACAGTTACGTGTCCGTTTAAGACGGCTGGTGAGTGCTAGGATCAGCAAGACTTGTTGTAAGTGTTGCTATGAGAGGAGATGTTCTCTAAAGAGCTGGGTCTTCAGGAGTTTTTTGAAAATGGAGAGGGATGTCCCTGCCCTTGTAGGAACTGGCAGTGTGTTCCACCAACGAGGAACAACAGATGAGAAAAGTTTGGATTGGCCTGAGAGTACCGGAGGTAGAGCTAGACGTCGTTCGTCTGAGGAGCGCAGCGGTCTGGAGGTAGCGTATGTCTGTATGAAGGCATTCAAGTAGGTGGGAGCAGAACCGGAGACTACTTTGTAGGCAAGCGTTAGAGCCTTGAATTTGATGCGGGCCGCCATAGGTAGCCAATGTAGCTGGATGAGTAGCGGGGTAACATGTGCCCTCTTGGGTTGGTTGTAGACCAGGCGCGCCGCCGCGTTCTGGATCATCTGAAGTGGTTTCACTGCGCAGGCTGTCAGGAGGGCGTTGCAGTAGTCGAGTCGTGAGATGACTATTGCCTGAACCAGAAGTTGGGTAGCATCTTGAGTTAAGTAAGTCCTGATTTTCCGTATATTGTAGAGTGCGAAACGGCATGACCGGGCGACTGAGGCAACATGATCTGAGAAGTTTAGTTGGTTGTCGAGAACAACTCCTAGATTTCTTGCAGTCCTGGTAGGTGAAACAGACAGGGAGTCAAATTTGATGTTGATGTCGTGGTGTATGTTTAGCTGGGAGGACCAGCAGTTCAGTCTTTGAGAGGTTCAGCTGGAGGTGGTGTGCCTTCATCCATGTAGCTATGTCTGAGAGGCAATCCGAGATCCGTGCTGAAACCAAGGGGTCATCAGGTGGAAAGGACAGATAGAGCTGTGTGTCGTCTGCATAGCAGTGGTATGAGAAGCCATGCGAACGGATAATCTGTCCCAAGGAGGTGGTGTAGATAGCAAAGAGAAGGGGGCCCAGTACTGAGCCCTGGGGGACCCCTGTGGTGAGATGGTGAGGTGCAGATAGCTGACCAAGCCATGATACGTTAAACGAGCGTCCTGTGAGGTAGGATTCAAACCAGGAGAGAGCAGAACCGGAGATTCCCATGTTAGCGAGTATAGAGAGAAGGATGCGGTGATTAACCGTGTCAAAGGCAGCCGATAAGTCAAGCAGAATGAGTACTGATGACCGAGCGGTCGCCCTGGCTTCTTTTAAGGCTTCTGTTACAGACAGCAGAGCCGTTTCGGTAGAGTGGCCGCTTTTGAACCCAGACTGATTTGGATCCAGAAGGTTGTTCTGTGAAAGGAAGTCAGAGACCTGTTTGGAGACTGCTCGTTCAATGCCTTTGGATAGGAAAGGCAGGAGTGAGACAGGGCGGTAGTTCTCGACTTGAGCAGGGTTGAGAGAAGCTTTCTTAAGTAACGGTGTTACCCGGGCCATTTTGAACGCTGTTGGAAATGTGCCGGAGGTTAGCGAGGCATTGATCACGTGTGTGATAGCTGGTGCGATGGTCGGGCTGATGGACTGAAGTAGGCTCGTAGGTATAGGGTCCAGTGAGCATGTGGTAGGACGGCTGCATGTCAGGAGTCTAGATACTTCATTCTCGGAGAGAGGCGTGAATGCTGAAAAGGATGATCTAGCAGTCCCTAGAGGTTGTAGGAGTGCGGTATCTGAGTCAGATGCGTTGAGTGGGCATGTAGAGAATTGACTGCTGATTGCCGCCACTTTATTTGTAAAAAATGAGGCGAGGGTGTCTGCAGTAAGGCTGGATGGAGGAGGAGGCATCTGAGGGTTGAGTAGCGATTTGAAGGTTGAAAAAAGCTTTCGAGTGTCTGTAGCGCTGTTGATTTTGTCATTGTAGATAGCCGTCTTAGCAGCAGTGATGCTGGCTGAGAAGGAGGTCAGGAGTGTCTGGTAGTTTTTGAGGTCATCAGTTAGTTTGGATTTGTGCCATTTCCTCTCCGCGGCTCTGAGTTTGGTGCGCTGCGATCGGATGGTATCATTTAGCCATGGATGAGAGTGTTTGGATCGATCGAGCTGGCCTTGTGGTAAGAGGGCACAGCTCGTCTAGACACGAGCTCAGTGTGGAGCAGAGCGAGTCTGTGGCCTCATTAACCTCCAGAGAGGAGAAGGTGTTGAGTGGAGGTAGACCGGAGGCAACCACAGAGGAAAAGTGCGTTGGAGACAGGTTCCGGATGTTGCGGCGGAACGTGACCATCGGCTGAGGAGCCGGAGGCTGTTCTGTCAGGCTGACGTTGAACTGGATGAAGAAGTGGTCAGAAAGATGGAGAGGCGTCACCGTGAGGGTGTCTGTGCTGCAGTTCCGAGTGAAGATCAAGTCAAGCTCTTTGCCAGCTTTGTGTGTCGGTGGGCTTTGAACCAGTTTGAGGTCAAAGGAGTGGATCAGGGCCAAAAAGTCCGCTGAGCCTGGGGCATCTAAGTGGATGTTGATATCGCCGAGGACAAGAAGCGGACAGTCATGCTCAGGGATGGAGGACAGCAGAGTGTCAAGTTCGTCCAAAAAGTCGCCTAGTTGGCCTGGAGGGCGGTAGATGACCAGCACGTAGAGTTTTGCTGGGGCGATCACTGTGATGGCATGGAATTCGAATGAGACATATTTGTTTGAAGACAGAAGTGTTATGTCATAAACGTTTATAATTGTTTATAACACGTTCATGACAGTGTCATGTTACTTGTACCCACATCTGTGCCTCGAGACAATCCTGTCTCGGAGGTCTTTAAAGCAGCAGAAACTGTTCTGTACGCAGATCTGTGCCTCGAGACAATCCTGTCTCGGAGGTCTTTAAAGCAGCAGACAATGTTCTGTACCCAGATCTGTGCCTCGAGACAATCCTGTCTCGGAGGTCTTTAAAGCAGCAGACAATGTTCTGTACCCAGATCTGTGCCTCGAGACAATCCTGTCTCGGAGGTCTTTAAAGCAGCAGACAATGTTCTGTACCCAGATCTGTGCCTCGAGACAATCCTGTCTCGGAGGTCTTTAAAGCAGCAGAAACTGTTCTGTACCCAGATCTGTGCCTCGAGACAATCCTCGGAGGTCTAAAGACAATTCCTTTGACTTTATGCTTGTTTTGTCGTCTTTCCAAATCATGTCCAATCCACAGAATTTCCCACAGGTGGACTCCAATTAAGCTGTAGACACATCTCAAAGATGATCAGTGGAAACAGAATGCACCTGAGCTCAATTTTGAGCTTAATCACAAAGGCTGTGAATACTTATCTACAAGTAATTTCTTTGTTTTTTATTTTTAATACGTTTGCAAAAATCTCTAACAAACTTTTTTTAAGTTGTCATTATGGGGTATTATGTGTAGAATTTTGAGGAAAAAAATAAATTTAATCCATTTTGGAATAAGGCTGTAACCTATACTTTCTGCATGCACTGTAGAGGAAGGCAAGAGGAGGAGAGGAAAGGAGGATGACATAGAGACAGAACAAGAGGAGGAGGGAGGAGATGCCGATAGAGGTAGTGAGGAGAACAGGAAAAAGGGAGGAGAGGAGATGGATTGAGGAGAAGAAAGATGGAGGGGAAGAGAGAGAAATAGAGATAAAGAGCAGAGGAAAAGAGGGGAGGAGAGGAAGAGAGAAAGAGCAGAGGAAAATGGGAGAAAAGAGGGAGGAAGGAAAGGGGATAGTGGGAAAGAGGAGGAGGAAAGATGGATGGAGCAGAGGAGATGGAGAGAGGGGGGAGCTAGATGAAGAGAGAAAGAGCAGAGGAAAAGAGGGGAGGAGAGGATCAGAAAGAGAAGAGGAAAAGAGGGGAGGAGAGGAAAAGAGGGGAGGAGAGGAAGAGAAAAAGAGCAGAGGAAAAGAGGGGAGGAGAGGACAGGAAAAGAGGGAGGAGATTAGATGGAGTGCAGTGAGGCTTAGACATGTGGTCTGTCGTCCACGTCGGAGGCTTCAGCCAGGTGTGTCTGCGTGTGTGTCTGTGTGTGTGTGTGTGTGTGTGTGTGTGTCTGTCTCATCCACTTCAGAGGCTTCGGCCAGGTGTGTCTGTGCTTCACACACGACTGGCAAAGAGCGGAAGAAATCAATGCTCCACACCTCACAGCAGCTTGCCCTTGAGTGACACAGAGGGCATTAACACACACACATCATATACCCCAAACCAATACATATGCCCCAAACCAACACACATGCCCCAAACCAATACATATGCCCCAAACCAACACACATGCCCCAAACCAATACATATGCTCCAAACCAACACACATGCCCCAAACCAATAGCAATGCCCTCGTACCCAGCTGGCCTGTAATTGGTAGGTGTGAGATTTAAGGTAATACAAACTGCAGTGTAGTTCTTAATCTTTAACTATATAAGAAACAATGAGTCTTTCTTTGTATGGGGAGATGAGATTGCTATTTGGCTAGATGCTCACACACACACTCCTCTCTGAACAGTGTATCACAGTAGCCACACACACACACTCCTCTCTCAACAGTGTATCACAGTAGCCACACACACACACTCCTCTCTCAACAGTGTATCACAGTAGCCACACACACACACTCCTCTCTCAACAGTGTATCACAGTAGCCACACACACACACTCCTCTCTCAACAGTGTATCACAGTAGCCAGACACACACACTCCTCTCTCAACAGTGTATCACAGTAGCCAGACAGATGGCAGACAAAAGAGGAGCCTGACAGATGGGAGGTCCTGGCCAGTATAGGCTTACGGCAGCTAGGGATGACACACACTAGTCCAAGACACACACACACACACACACACACACACACACACACACACACACACACACACTAGTCCAACACCACTCACACACACTCTCACACACACACTAGTCCAACACCACTCTCATACACACACTAGTCCAACATCACACACACACACACTGGTCCAATACCACTCAAACACACACACACACTAGTCCAACACCACACACTGGTCTGGAGCCTGCTATACCAGCTACGACTGGTGTGCCGGTTGCAAAGCAGAAGCAGCAACGGCATCCAGAGCTTCAGCAATAAGTGCTGAACCTGAGCACACCATGATAATGAGCACACCATTACTATCTATATATAATGATAACGAGCACACCATGATAATGAGCACACCATGATAATGAGCACACCATGATAACGAGCACACCATGATAACGAGCACACCATGATAACGAGCACACCATGATAATGAGCACACCATGACTATCTATATATAATGATAATGAGCACACCATGATAATGAGCACACCATGATAATGAGCACACCATGACTATCTATATATAATGATAATGAGCACACCATGATAATGAGCACACCATGATAATGAGCACACCATGATAATGAGCACACCATGACTATCTATGGAGAATGATAACGAGAACACCATGACTATCTATATATAATGATAACGAGAACACCATGACTATCTATATATAATGATAACGAGCACACCATGACTATCTATATATAATGATAAAGAGAACACCATGACTATCTATATATAATGATAACGAGAACACCATGACTATCTATATATAATGATAAAGAGAAGACCATGACTATCTATATATAATGATAACGAGAACACCATGACTATCTATATATAATGATAAAGAGAAGACCATGACTATCTATAGAGAATGATAACGGGCACACCATGACTATCTATGGAGTATGATAAAGAGGAGCGTGTTAAAGCTCTAAGTGGGTTGGACCAGTTAGCCTATAGCTAGCCTATAGCAAAAAGGAAGCTGTAGGATAACTGGTCCAACCCACTTCCAATGAATTATGCTAAGCTAGGCTAACAGTGTCAGACAGGGTTATTGCATGCACAGAGAGGAGAAGGGTCTGCATTCTCTTATCTATCTCTGGGGTAGACAGAACATAAGCTCATTTACCCAAAACGTTGCCGTGTTCCTAGGCACGGCTGAAGTGCCCTTGAGCAAGACACCTAACCCCTCACTGCTCCCCTTGAGCCAGGCACCTGACCCCTCACTGCTCCCCTTGAGCAAGGCACCTGACCCCTCAATGCTCCCCTTGAGCAAGGCACCTGACCCCTCACTGCTCCCCTTGAGCAAGGCACCTAACCCCTCAATGCTCCCCTTGAGCCAGGCACCTGACCCCTCAATGCTCCCCTTGAGCAAGGCACCTGACCCCTCACTGCTCCCCTTGAGCAAGGCACCTAACCCCAAAATGCTCCCCTTGAGCCAGGCACCTGACCCCTCAATGCTCCCCTTGAGCAAGGCACCTAACCCCTCACTGCTCCCCTTGAGCAAGGCACCTGACCCCTCACTGCTCCCCTTGAGCAAGGCACCTAACCCCTCACTGCTCCCCTTGAGCAAGGCACCTGACCCCTCACTGCTCCCCGAGCTCCGCTGTTGATGCAGGCAGCTCACTGCGCCGGGATTAGTGTGTGCTTCACCTCACTGTGTGTTCACTGTGTGCTGTGTGTGTTTCACTAATTCACGGATTGGGATAAATGCAGAGACCAAATTTCCCTCACGGGATCAAATACTCTTACTTATACATATCCAGGCCTACGTTTCATATCCAGGCCTACATTTGGAGATTAAAGAGTTCTTGAAGAGCAGAGTGAAGCTAGCAATTCCCAAAGGCAGTATGGAGCTAGACCCTTCAGGGCTTAGTATGTTAGCAGCAGTATTATGAAATCGATTGGGTTTATGATGTGGGCTAGCGAAGAGAAGCGAGTTCAGGAGAAATGTGCTCATATTTTGTAGCTCTAGTGAATGTGTGAGTGAGCGGCAGTATTTTGTTATCAGCTGGAGGCTCTTGAGTGAGTTGTAGCGGCAGCCGTCAATAATAAAACACAAGGCGTAAAGGGTGAGCCAACACCCACCAGTTTCTGCCGACCCAGATGGGATTCATTGTTTTTCACCCGCAGTCGTTTGATAGATCTTTTATTTTGCTCTTTTTTTGCTCTTTTGATCTTGTCAATGTGTGTTGCTCAAACATGCTAAGATATCTATTATTTTCATAAGATTATTATTTTCCTCATGGCCTGGACATGTAAAACAATGTTGTTCTTCCTAATTCAGAACTTGTAATCTAGATTTATTAAGCTACAGTTTTCACACACACACACACACACACACACACACACACACACACAAACAAACAATTCACCTTGATTCTACCAAGATAAAACACACACGCATACACACAAACATTAACACACACACACACACTAACACACACACACACATTAACACACACACATTAACACACACACACATTAACACACACACACACACACATTAACACACACACACAGGAACACACACACATTAACACACACACACACACACATTAACACACACACACAGGAACACACACACATTAACACACACACACACACACATTAACACACACACACACATTAACACACACCAGTGTTGTATAAAGTACTAGAAAGCAATACTTGAGTAAAAGTACAAGTATCATACTAGAAAAAGACTTTGGTAGAAGTGAAAGTTACCTTTTAGAATATTACTTAAGTAAAAGTCTTAAAGTATCTGATATATACTGTACTTAAGTATCAAAAGTAATTTTTTGATATTTAATGTACTTAAGTATTTGAAGTAAAAGTAAAAAGCAAGCGGTTTTATTTGGAACTTTTATTGTGAACTTTATTTTGGCTTTCTTATAGTAAAGCATAAAGCATATTCAGGGTTCCCATATCTTCTTAATCTCACTCATCAAATCAAAATCACATTCTTTTCTAGGACTTTTCAGGCACAAGTTTGGTCATGTGGTATGAGCATTTCTAGGGCTTACTTACTCCCCAGGTCACTATCTCTCTCTCTCTCTCTCACACACACACACACACACACAGGCCACCTATGTCCAGCAGCTACTAATATGCCAGTCATTAGTTGAAACTGAAAAGGTGTCTGTTCATCTTCAAAAGAAGCTGGTTTTCAAAGTTGCCAGAATTCAGTGCCAGGGAGTTTCAGGCCCAAGACCGGCCCAAGTTTTCCATAGTGGTGGAAATTGGATAAATGAAGCAACATTTCAGCTCTTACTATCCTGTAGTTTTTATTAGTACCATGGTTCAACAAATGTGTAAAGGTTATATAATAATTCACTTCAACTGAAAAGTTAACTAAAGATATTCCACTATTCCACAAGTTAACAAAAACAGAAAGAAAGAAAGAAAGCCTTTGAAATGTAGCTTATCCCACACTTCCACAAAGAGGCACATTTAACTAATGTTTAGGCTACATGTTTTTTGCATGGGTAGGCTATATTGTTGTTTGGTGATGTAGCCTACTCCTTTACTACACCCTCTTCTGAGCAAACAAGGTATAGGTTTATCATGTAGGGTAATTGCTCTTTCTTAAATTAAATAACTTTATTTATTTCATTTTCAGTGGTCGACTGGTTGATCTGCTGCTCAGTCTCTCCTGGCCTCTTTCTACCATCCATCCTTCCTGACGCTTGTGTCTACTGTAGGGCCGGCTCGGCTATCCGTATCTGAGAAAACTTTTTGGAAAAGACGGGCTATATGGACCCAACCAACTCTTTTTGGGAGGGCAGAACTCCCTCACATAGGCTACAACCCATGCAGAGGCATTGCATTAGTGTCATGCACAGAACGTGTCCTACTTTAAGAAAAGATAGACTAACGTGACAAATGTCAATATTTGTTTCCTCGACCGGCCCAAAAGTGAAGCGGCCCACCGGGAATTCTCCCGATTGTCCACCCCGGGCCTGATTACTCTTCTTGGACTGAAGACAAGTCCTGAGATGCTAAATAGCCTTTCACAGGCCGCTGAGGCAGGTAGCGGAGTGTTCAGCTTCACAGAAAGCTCCCAGAAACATTTCTTGCAAATACGGCCACGGGTGTATGACGTTATCTCCACCACTACCCTGTTCACCGAGTTCACCACTATCGTCTGGGTGGTCGTCTATGATAACGGGAGGTCCTCCAGTAGGTGCTCGTGCTTCCATGGCGGTTTCAGTTGTGCGTCCTCCTCCTTTAGCAACAAACAAGAGCTGAAATAGAGCGCGCAGCGTGCGGAGTGTGCGTAATGCAATCTAGGAGCAGTGATTCGCCAAACCTCCCTTATTGCAGTCACACACATTTCTTCTAATTATATGTTTTAGTAACGAGTAACGAAGATGCTTAGTGGACATATAACGGAGTAAAAGTATACATTTTATCTAGGAAATGTAGTGTAGTAAAAGTGAAAGTTGGCATAAATTTAAA
>NW_027468640.1:4978027-4988027 GCF_046254945.1 Alosa pseudoharengus | reverse complement strand
ATTTGAGGTCAGACGTTTGTTTTTGCACGCCAGTCAGTCATGCCCCATTATTGGCAAGCTCATTTAGGAAAACTGACAGAGCAGATCATATTCATTCAAGACTACCTCACAAAAACTCTCTTTCTTACACACACACACACACACACACACACACACACACACACACACACACACACACACACACACACACACACACATACACTTTGGCAGAAAAACAGAGAAAAACACCTTTAAAGGGACACCAGGCAAGCCTGATGCTTTTTCTCTACGAAACTCCCCCTCGCTCGGTCTGAAGCTCTTTTCCTTTTCTTTGCGTCTTCCGTCAAGGGTTTTCACTGCTTCGTCGCCGGCTCTGCCATTATACACACGTTTGCAACAATCTCTAGCGTTTCGTTAGCCTGCCTCTGTGCTGTAAACTGATCCTGCTTCGGTCGCCGGGTAGGATACACCGAACTTGTAAGTGGGATATTCTTCCTACAGGCAGTAGGGGCGGGCGAGAGAGCCTTAATTTATCCCGTAATGAGTCATTTAACCATATACCGACTTACGAAGATGATTAATTAACACGAAAACGTTGCCTGGTGTCCCTTTAAGAAAACCTTCTAAATGGCTGACCTCAGTGGAGCCCAAATCTCACTTGTATGTTAATATAAAAATAAAAATTAGATAGTTAATCTTATAATGGACCTTCATACTGTATATATATATTCAGTTGAAGTTTTTAACCTGACGAGACTGCAGACTCACATGCCAGCCATTCTAACCATTACACAAGCTGTTGACATGACACTGAAAACCAGAATGAATGAAGGAGTCACATTCATTATGCATGAGGAATGTATCTTATTTTAAGCATGTGATCGTGGTTATATGGTGCTGTGGGGGTGCAGCGTTCAGTCTTAATGAACAGCGCGTCTTCTGCAGCCAAGTTCCTCTGTGTTTCACAAAGGCAACATGAAGCCCTTTCTTCGCCATGCTTTATTCAGGAGGATCCTCGATGCTTGTTCATTTGCTGAACTCGTCACCTTCCCCCCCGGTTAATGGCGACACCACAAAGACGCTAGACATCTCCGACTCCCGCTCGTGTAGCGGACGCGGCGCTGAATCACCGGAGTCAGAGAGTCTACTAGAGTCGCTTGCGCTTCCGAACGACCACCGCCGTTTCCGACAGCTGTCGTCTCCCGTCACTACTGATCTGTGGAGTCTGCCGAAACAAAGCACAGGGCGCGGTTTGCAAGACATTTCCCTGGCAGTAATTTCATATAGGATTTTCTGCCAAAACCAGAGAACATGAATTAAATAGTAATGCCTCAGCTAGACATGACGCTATAGTGATTTATTTTCATTTCAATGTAATAAAGTAAGTGTATCTACAGCACTTTTCCCATCTTGCACTCAATCCATTAGTTAGTGAATATATCCAGGCATCTGTGATATGATCCGAAACAAACAGCGTGGAGTTGCTCACGTGTCAGTGCCACGTTTCACCCCCCCCCCCCCTGTAGTTTAATGGAATGAACCCATTCACCCCCCCCCCCTGTAGTTTAATGGAATGAACCCATTCACCCCCCCCCCCCCTGTAGTTTAATTGAATGAACCCATTCACCCCCCCCCCCCCCTGTAGTTTAATGGAATGAACCCATTCACCCCTCTCACACACCGTGGCCCCCCCTGTAGTTTAATGGAATGAACCGCACACACCGTGGCCCCCCCTGTAGTTTAATGGAATGAACCGCACACACCGTGGCCCCCCCTGTAGTTTAATGGAATGAACCGCACACACCGTGGCCCCCCCTGTAGTTTAATGGAATGAGCCGCACACACCGTGGCCACTGTTTCTAGTTTCTGTTTTCTTCTCCGTTGTTGCTTTGTTTCTTGTAGCAGATGATTATTTGGACCTTAATTGAATCGGGCCCCTGCGGTATTAATCTTGCGGCTAGGCCGGAGCAGAGCAGAGCGGGATGGGCGGATTAGATGCAGGTCAGGTCTTTACATTCAGTAATTAAGGTCGCTGGGGAGGCCCCGTGATAGGGGGAGACTGGAGGGGAGTGATGCACCAGGCTCTTGTTTTGCCAGGGTTGGCTGAGGGTACTTGGAGAGGCCTGGGTGTGCGGGGGTGGGTGGAGAGGAGAGGGGAGAGGAGAGGAGGGGGTATTATCTCTCCAGCCAAAGGGCATTAATTACGCGGGGCAGAGAGCCGTGATCAAATATGAGCCGGAGGTCCACTGGGCTCCGCTAGCATTCTGCTCCCGTCTCTGAGCCCTGTGGGGCCCTGTAGGACAGAAGGCTAGCGGTAAAGTGAAGTGTGTGTCTGTGTGTGTGTGTGTGTGAATGTATGTGTTCTTATCTTGGTCATGTTTTTATATGTGTGTGTGTTTGTGTGTGTGTCTGTGTGTGTGTGGGGAGGGGGGGGGGGGTCTTGTGAGGAACATTTTTTGTCAGTCGGGGAAGCTTATAGGTTTAGGACAAACAAGCAGCCTCATCTAAAGAATTCCATCCAGACACGATATGATGTCCATGCATTAATGTGTGTGTGTGTGTGTGTGTGTGTGTGTGTGTGTTTTGTGTAGGTAAAAGTAGTCAGTCAGGGTAAAGGTAATCAGCGTAGGTAAAAATCCCACAGCATATGAAGCACATTCCTACTACATTGCCCTTGATAATTTAGCATGCAGTTAGCGCTAGCGGTATGGTTTCCACATGTCAACTACTTGTTCATGGCTCCTGCATTAGTAATGAGGGCTCGTCCCTCTGAGAGTTGATGTAATATCACTCCCTCACCCTGCCCATCAGCATGGCTCGGGGACTTAGCATTAATTAATTCAATGAGCTCTCCTCTCTCAACCTCAACTTAGATGTGTGCTGTAACAGGAACCTAATTGGACAGAGTGCATTAAACTTCCCATGCACAAAGAGACAGTGTTCATCACTGTAGACTTCCCATGCATAAAGGAACAGTGTTCATCACTGTAGACTTCCCATGCATAAAGAGACAGTGTTCATCACTGTAGACCTGAGTACATTAAACTTCCCATGCATTAAGAGACAGTGTTCATCACTGTAGACTCCCTTCATAAAGAAACAGTGTTCATCACTGTAGACTTCCCATGCATAAAGAAACAGTGTTCATCACTGTAGACTTCCCATGCATAAAGAAACAGTGTTCATCACTGTAGACTTCCCATGCATTAAGAGACAGTGTTCATCACTGTAGACTTCCCATGCATAAAGAAACAGTGTTCATCACTGTAGACTTCCCATGCATAAAGAGACAGTGTTCATCACTGTAGACTTCCCATGCATAAAGAAACAGTGTTCATCACTGTAGACTTCCCATGCATAAAGAGACAGTGTTCATCACTGTAGACCTGAGTACATTAAACTTCCCATGCATTAAGAGACAGTGTTCATCACTGTAGACTCCCTTCATAAAGAGACAGTGTTCATCACTGTAGACCTGAGTACATTAAACTTCCCATGCATTAAGAGACAGTGTTCATCACTGTAGACCTGAGTACAAATATAATTCTTTAATAAGTGTCAGGTAATATGTTCAAGTGTTCAAGGGAAATAAAAGCCTGACATTTTACTTGCATTTTATAATTAAATAGCTATAATGCAGAGAGAGAGAGAGGGAAAGAGAGAAATGACTGTGAAAGATCGGTTGGGATGTTAAACAAGGCAAAGCAGTGTAGGACTGGTTTATTGTTAAACAAGACAAAAGCGGTGTAGTAGCCTACTGGTCCAATGCGAGGACATGCATATTACGGCTTCTTTATGAATTATCACCAGGACATTAATGATCAACCCACAGACAAGCCCACATTTTTAAATGGATCTGCCGTTGTGCGTGGAAATGCTTTCCAGTGTAGATTTTGTGTCATTTAGTTTTCTAGATTAATGAAAGGGTCGTCCTCTCACCGACTCTTGCTAACGTTCTTAACTTTTGGAGGCCTTATAGTGACCAATCTCATTTTCACCTCCACGGTGTTCCTCTCCTCCTCTAACATGGTGAATTGCACCTCCACGGAGTCTGTGTTCCTCTCCTCCTCTAACATGGTGAATTGCCTTGGAATGCACATATTGCAATTTTGCTAAACTTCTCAGCAATGACCTTATATCACATACCCTTGGAATGACAAACAATAATGAAGGTCACCCATATGTCTAAGCGCTGCCCCTGCTACTGTGGCCAGAAACTATTTGTGTGGATAAATGACTGTGCTCAGATGCAGTGTTGCCAGATTGGGTTTAGTGATTTCCGCCCAGTCACGCTCAAAAACCCGCCCTCTTCAGCAAAAAAACGCCCCAACAACGATTTTGTTATAGAGAACCATTCAACTCAAAATGTTATTTGACCGCCTAAAGCTTATTTTCCCCCGCCTGACGAAGTCAAAAGAAGCCCAATTGGGCGGGCACCCGCCCAATCTGGCAACACTGCTCAGATGAGGGGATAAGGGTTAGGAAGGCTCTTCCTGGCTACGTACTGTATGGGGAATCAGGGTACACGTCAGTCCAGTACACGTCAGTCCAGTACACGACAGTCAGGGTACACGTCAGTCCAGTACACGACAGTCAGGGTACACGTCAGTCCAGTACACGTCAGTCCAGTACACGACAGTCAGGGTACACGTCAGTCCAGTACACGTCAGTCCAGTACACGACAGTCAGGGTACACGTCAGTCCAGTACACGTCAGTCCAGTACACGACAGTCAGGGTACACGTCAGTCCAGTACACGACAGTCAGGGTACACGTCAGTCCAGTACACGTCAGTCAGGGTACACGTCAGTCCAGTACACTTCAGTCAGGGTACACGTCAGTCTAGTACACGTCAGTCAGGGTACACGTCAGTCCAGTACACGTCAGTCAGGGTACACGTCAGTCCAGTACACGACAGTCCAGTACACGTCAGTCAGGGTACACGTCAGTCCAGTACACGTCAGTCCAGTACACGACAGTCAGGGTACACGTCAGTCCAGTACACGTCAGTCAGGGTACACGTCAGTCAGGGTACACGTCAGTCCAGTACACGTCAGTCCAGTACACGTCAGTCAGGGTACACGTCAGTCCAGTACACGACAGTCCAGTACACGTCAGTCAGGGTACACGTCAGTCCAGTACACGACAGTCAGGGTACACGTCAGTCCAGTACACGTCAGTCAGGGTACACGTCAGTCCAGTACACGACAGTCCAGTACA
Source organism: Alosa pseudoharengus (assembly GCF_046254945.1). Lineage (NCBI taxonomy): Eukaryota > Metazoa > Chordata > Actinopteri > Clupeiformes > Clupeidae > Alosa > Alosa pseudoharengus. The sequence goes on along the minus strand of NW_027468640.1, from coordinate 4,982,829 downwards.
CGTCAGTCAGGGTACACGTCAGTCCAGTACACGTCAGTCAGGGTACACGTCAGTCCAGTACACGACAGTCAGGGTACACGTCAGTCCAGTACACTTCAGTCAGGGTACACGTCAATCAGGGTACACGTCAGTCATGGTACACGTCAGTCAGACGCAGATGTCCTCACATTAGCTCACTCACTTTGGGCTTTCCAAGGACATGTGGACTTTCTAGATGTTCACCCATCAACAGCATCCTGGGAATCCAGAGTTTTCGAGGAAGCATTTGCTCAGCGAGAGACTCTGGCAATGAGTAATGATGCACGCAACTTTTGCCCCTTGCATCGCGGGGAACCAATCATATCTGTGTATCTGATATAAGTGGACCAGAGGCAAGCTAAACAGATGACAGTCGTAGTATTATCCAATTGCGTCAAAGTCCGGAATCAGTCAGTTAAGATTCGTCGTATAGTGTTATACAATTGCGTGCAGTGAGATTTTAAAATGCATGCTTGGTGCCGCCCCTCGAGTTGGGTCATTACATTATTCGTGGCCAGACCCTTAATCTTTCAGATTTGGGTCTGGAATCTCCAGGCTACATCAACAGCACAACATAAAGCCTTTTTCACACCTGTCAAGTGCTTGTGTGAGTTTTGTGTAGGCTCATGCTGTTTACAAGTATGTGTTAAGTCCCAGTATGCTAAGCAAGACTTATGTTGAGCATTATACATATCCAATGAATATGGTGATAAATATAATATGTGCTAGTGAGTTTTGTGTAGGCCCATGGTGTTTAAACATGTGTTAAGTCCCAGCACGCTTAGCAAGACTTATTTGGAACGTGAGATACCTGGACTAAAACTAGATTCCTGCTCTTGAAGGTTCCTCCCATGGTAAATAGGTGATGGCTATGAGCATATGAAAAGACAGAAAAGGACAGAACATAAGAACATTATATATATATATATATATATATATATATATATATATATATATATATATATATATATATATATATAATCATGCTACTGTTCTCTCTAGACATTAGTGTGCCCACTAGTGTGCCCACTAACTGATTTGTTAAATTGAGCAAGCTAATGCAATGCAAGTGTATAATTTCACTGAGGTAACTGACCCACACTGACCAGGGGCCACTAAAGCACATGGATATGTCTTTCCAGTATCTGTGCAGAAGCCAACATATTGCATATTAAAATCTTTTATCAGCTATCAGCTCTGCTGTTGACGACTTGACCATAATTTTACGGATCGATCATAGATATTACAAGGATGGATATTGTACGTTGGGTTTAGGACTCGACTGGTGAAGTTGATGTGCCAGCCTGCTGTGATTCAGTGCTTGGGGAGGAGGAACAGTACTTGGGTGGGGAAATTATGATGTCAATGTGACTAATGGTCTAATCACATTTTGCCAGTTTTATGCACACTTAAAATAAAATCACACTTGTTTTTATTCATTTCATTTTGCAAGATTTCTCCCCCTCTCTCTCTCTCTCTCTCTCTCTCTCTCTCTCTCTCTCTCTTTCGCATGCTCTCAATTTTCTATTTGAAATGCACAAACACACAAACACACACACACACACACACACACACACACACACACACACACACACACACACACACACACAAAACACACACACACACACACACACACACACACACACACACACACACACACAAAACACATACACACACACACACACACACACACACACACACTCTCAGGTCCTTCCCCTCTAGATATTAGACATATAAGCATCCACAAAAGCATGGAGTCAGCCCCCTTCCCGACACATAAATATGGAGGAGAGCTTCTCCCCACATAAAACAGACAAAGACGCTGAATAAAACATAAAGATCTAGACCAACATCACGGGGAGAAATGCACCCCCCTCCTCACGCACACATCCACCTACCTATACACACACACACATACGCACACACACACACACACACACACACACACACACACACACACACACACACACACACTTACCCACCTACCTATGCTCACACACTCACAGACTCGCCCATCTACCCATACACACACACACACACACACACACACACACACACACTGTTCCACTTGTCCACCTCAGCCTAATTCAGAAACTAGAGAAGCCATGGGTGTTTTTCTGCTTGCCGGAGTGTGCCGACAAACCCAATGAGCTGAACAGGAATAACTATATAAGCGTTATTGTCCTGGAGCCGCAGTGCGGCGTGTGAATGCGGGCATTCAGGTGGGCGTTCAGTCATTCAGCAGGTGGGCATCAGGTGGCCCTGCCAGGTGAATACTCAGTGCCTGGGGAGGTGGGGCAGGAGGGTGTGGTGCACAAGATGGAGGGGCCAATAGCAGGTGGCAGGCAACAAAAAGACTCAGAACATGCATACACACACACACACACACACACACACACACACACACACACACACACACACACACACACACACACAGAACATACATGCAGTCACACTCACACACACTCTCACACACAAAGACACACAGACCTTCATATCTTCTATGTATACACACATGTGTGCACACACACATACACACACACACACACACAATCACAGAAAGGCTTTGGAGCGTATAAACACTCCCCCCACCCCACATCAAACCCAAGTTCACGGTTGCAAACCCCACACACAGCTTCAGCACAATGCCAAAGAGCCAGGCTCTGTGATGAGGCAGGCAGAGTGTAGTGTCCACTACAGTGACCACATCCCGTTACGCTGGGATTCAAAAACCTCTGGCACCAGCTAGACCTGAAGTGGGCCTTCCCAGTCAAGCCATGGATCAGTTAGTCACGAGTGCAATTGCTAATGAAGGCATCTGAGTGGACTTAGGGTCCAGTAGTCCTCCCATGTGAAGTGAAGTGCACGCAGCAGGGGAAGGCAGTCAGTAAAGCATCTCTCAGCTGCATCGCCCTCTAGAGGTTTGAGATGGAACAGCAGTGGCCATTCATATTCCCTGGTGTACAAAAAGGCAGTCTGACTTGTACATTTCTGTACCAAATCACTGCATCCACTTTATGTGTTTTTTTTGGCTGTCCAAGTGCTGGGCTGAAATTTGTATTTAGTTATTAAATGACAGAATACACATTAATCCTTTCTAATGTAGAGACACATTGTGTGTGCTTATTGGCTAGGACACTGACAAATGACCAAGCGCCCAAATAGGTCAGTGCAATAGCCATAAATAAGACTACTCCACAGGAATGTGTGTGTGTGTGTGTGTGTGTGTGTGTGTGTGTGTGTGTGTGTGTGTGTGTGTGTGTGCGTGCGTGTGTGTGTGTGTGCTACAGTATAGTATAGAGAACTAAAACATTAGGCTATTCCTCAACTGCCACGCTAAAACAGCTTGGTTTTTTTTTCAGCCCAACTGTAATTGTAGTCATGCACATGTTCTGCCCTAGTCCTGTAGTTTTGAAACCTTAATCTCTTAATTGGCAGGAGCTAAATTCTTTTTAATTAGAAAACAGATTAGTGTTTGTTATTCTAATGTTTAATTTATTTCGACACGTCTAATATTGATCCGCCTACCATTTAGGTCATTGTCATGCCGCAGTTTTTGTTTTTTTTCCCCAGACTAAATTCCACTATTACAAAACAGTAATTGCAAATGAGTAAAAAATAGCTCACAGGAAAACTGTGGTGAGAGCAGGTGTGCCAGCCGTTTTTGACCAATAGGAATCCGCAGAGGGAGGAGGGAGGGGAGAGAATGTCAGCATCCCAGTATCAGAACTCTGGAGTATTATGACATCAGAGCATGAGTGAATACCAAAGATTCTAAAAGCGGAGCTCTGTTCTATAATCTTTGGTGAATACTAATGTATGCCCACGTTAAACATGGTAACTCCACCAGCAAATCCAGGCATTTCAATTCTCATTGGTTAATAAACCAGAGGCTTCTGTTTGATTAAGTGGCTACATGCCTTGCCCAGATACATACACACAGCAACACACACACACACACACACACACACACACACACACACACACACACACACACACACCAAGGGAAACACAACCTCCATTAGGCTGCAGCTCTGTACATTCGGCTGTTGGCTGTTGAAGTTGCATATCAAAGACAGCCACCCTTCAAACAGACAATCTTAGCACAGTGCTCCTTAAAACTAATATTCCACATGTACTCTCCAACTACAGTCTGTACGGGTGCAAATTGGACACGTTTTTTTAAATGATTTCATCAGCCGAACGAGCATAAGTACCCTATGCATTATTTATCTTCCGACATAGACAACGGACAGACCCCTGAAATGATGTCATTAAATATGTATTCCGTTTGAATCAAAGTGAGTTGTGGCGGTGTCTCTCTGAAGACCCCTGCTGTTAGTCGAGGGCTGGGCCTGTGGTGCACAAGATGGAGGGGCAAATTCGCATGCTCCCCCCCCCCCCCCCCGAGTATATTTCGTTTCAGTGTTTCATCAAATCAACTCATTGTGTATGAGAACACACACCTGGACACCCTACTAAGCACACACACACACACACACACACACACACACACACACACACACACACACACACACACACTGGATTATGTGCAGCAAAAACTATTGCTAACAGATCCATTGCCACATGACAAAGGCTAAAGGCAAAGACAACCTTACGTTTTTGCTGGTTTGCTTATTATGCCATTGATTTGATTTGATATGATTTTGTGGTGTCGAATTATAATTAACTGATTCAAACTCAGAAGAATTGTGACAAAGCAAAAGGATACTGCAGAAGGTGTAGCTTTAATCCACACACAGAGCATACTGTAGGTTCGCGAA
>NW_027468640.1:4965527-4968027 GCF_046254945.1 Alosa pseudoharengus | reverse complement strand
ATATAAAGCTCTGTTCTCGCTGTCTAGCTTTCTCCTCTTTGAGCAATGGATGATTTGAAAATACTTACTTATCGTTAACTTAGATATCCATCTAATTGTTTCTCGTCCCGTCTCCTCTCCTCGCTCGTTTCAGGCTATCAGTCTCTTCTCCATAGTAGCTACTACTCACTGACTCGACTTTATCAGAATTCACAGATTTCACTGGCTGAGTAGCAGCAAGCGAAATGATGGTTCCTGAAGCTCCTGAAGTAAATGCTGTTATCCTAACCAACGAAACATTTAGCGCAGCTTTGAAATCTTACGTAAAAATCTAAATTAGGCTATTATGGTCCAGGTCCGGATAGGATCACGTCAGGGTCCGGACTCAGACCGCGGTCCGCCATTTGGTGACCCCTGCCATATGGCAACGAGATGTCTGCCTTCTGGGTAGTGGTCTGGCTGTGGCAGTTGGGATAAGAGGACATTCGTATGATGTCACAGGTAACATATTCATTCAGATGGACTCTGCCCACATATATAACATTTAACATTTTTCGCCAACGTGTCACCACTACTATCATCTCCAGGTTTATTTTCATCTCTTTGTGTCTGTCCCTCCTCTTTGAGCCCCCCCCCCCCACCCCCCCACCCTCTCCTCTCCTGTCATGTGCTGCTTTTGATAATGTCCCATGTGCAGGCCTTACCTCTGATCGTCAGGCCGGTAGATGTGTGTCAGGGTTGATAATGTCCCATGTGCAGGCCTTACCTCTGATCGTCAGGCCGGTAGATGTGTGTCAGGGTTGATAATGTCCCATGTGCAGGCCTTACCTCTGATCGTCAGGCCGGTAGATGTGTGTCAGGGTCGAGCTCGCCCAACTCCACCGCCCCCATGAGATGCGCTCGTGCATCGCTCGCTCTGAGAGCTCTTTCATCCCATCAGGGCTGCTCTCGCCCTGTCCTTCCTTCCACACCTGTCAGACACATTGCTGCATTTTTAGACACATCCACATATTTATTTATCTGTGCATTTTTAGGCGTATCTATATATTTGTTTATCTGTGCGTTTTCTAGACGCGGCGGTTTAGTCGTTAGCATGACGCGGAAACAATTACTCATCCCACTCCTTTTTCATGTCTTATTCATCTTTGGATGGAGATGTGGGATCCTGTCATGTGATGTTTTATTCATCACAATGCCATGCGATGGCAGCAGGGAGAGCCAAAGTATTTAATAGGTCATGAACCAAGTTAAGGCTGTGCATGTGTGTGTGTGTATGTGTGTGTGTGTGTGTGTGTGTGTGTGTGTGTGTGTGTGTGTGTGTGTGTGTGTGTGGTGTATGTGTCATGAAGTCAATGCTGTGTGTGCGTGTCTGTGTGTGTGTGTGTGTGTGTGTGTGTGTGTGTGTGTGTGTGTGTGTGTGGGTGTGTGTGTGTGTGTGTGTGTGTGTGTGTGTGTGTGTGTGCAGGAGGCAGGGAGAGCCCTGCCTAATTTTTAGATGTCACACAACAGACCTGCGAATGACCAAAGTCTAAACCGAGCACTGCCGAGGCGAAGAGGACCGATCAGCGAACGCCCCGTTTCCGTGACGACTAAGCGTGTTAGTTCTGTCACAGGAGGAAAAGACATTTTCATCGGTGTGAGTGAGTGAGTGAGTGAGTGAGTGAGTGATGTCTTCACAGGGAATCCAGCTGACACGTGGAACATCAAGCGTTTTCCTCCTGTGTGTTTGATGTGCCACTGCACCAGCCAGAGTCGAGCAGTTGAGACCAGAAGACCATGACAGTTGACAGGATTAACGTGGGACAAGGCGTCACAACACACACACACACACACACACACACACACACACGTGCATAAACGTGTACACACACACAACGTATGGACACATACAGTACATGTACACACACACACACACAAACACAGGGAGCACAAAAATAAATATTATTATAAGGCTCCACACACACACACACACACACACACACACACACACACACACACACACACACAAACACACACACACACACACACACACGCACACACAGAATTCAATATCATTCCAACATTCAGACTTCCGATATCATTCCAATGTCGTTCATAGTTCCGATATCATCCCAACGTTCAGAGTTCCGACCATCCCAACATTCAGGGGTGTGATATTTCTTGAAAATGATTGCTGAAAAGGACTAATGATGACTGAGATTTCTCCTCAACCCTGCCAGTACTGAGTAGAGGCAGACCAAAGGACCAAAGGGCGGGTAGAGTAGTGGCTAAGGAGCTTGGAATGCAGTAGCCACAAAAGTCGTAGAGCTTGGACTGTAGTAGCCACAAAAGTCGTGGAGCTTGGACTGTAGTAGCCACAAAAGTCGTGGAGCTTGGACTGCAGTAGCCACAAAAGTCGTGGAGCTTGGACTGCAGTAGCCACAAAAGTCGTGGGTTCGCTGCCACCACTGTGCCCTGGTGCAAGGCACACACCCCTGCATGGCTCCAGCAGACTGACCCCTGCCACTGGTATCTGACCCCT